>NC_073228.2:102311893-102614924 GCF_029281585.2 Gorilla gorilla gorilla
CTCAGACCACAGTGCAATCAAACTAGAACTCAGGATTAAGAAACTCTCTCAAAACCTCTCAACTACATGGAAACTGAACAACCGGCTCCTGAATGACTACTGGGTACATAATGAAATGAAGGCAGAAATAAAGATGTTCTTTGAAACCAACGGGAACAAAGACACAACATACCAGAATCTCTGGGACACATTCAAAGCAGTGTCTAGAGGGAAATTTATAGCACTAAATGCCCACAAGAGAAAGCAGGAAAGATCCAAAATTGGCACCCTAACATCACAATTAAAAGAACTGGAAAAGCAAGAGCAAACACATTCAAAAGCTAGCAGAAGGCAAGAAATAACTAAAATCAGAGCAGAACTGAAGGAAATGGAGACACAAAAAACCCTTCAAAAAATTAATGAATCCAGGAGCTGGTTTTTTGAAAGGATCAACAAAATTGATAGACCGCTAGCAAGACTAATAAGGAAGAAAAGAGAGAAGAATCAAATAGATGCAATAAAAAATGATAAAGGGGATATCACCACCGATCCCACAGAAATACAAACTACCATCAGAGAATACTACAAACACCTCTGTGCAAATAAACTAGAAAATCTAGAAGAAATGGATAAATTCCTCGACACATACACCCTCCCAAGACTAAACCAGGAAGAAGTTGAATCTCTGAATAGACCAATAACAGGCTCTGAAATTGTGGCAATAATCAATAGCTTACCAACCAAAAAGAGTCCAGGACCAGATGGATTCACAGCCGAATTCTACCACAGGTACAAGGAGGAACTGGTACCATTCCTTCTGAAACTATTCCAATCAATAGAAAAAGAGGGAATCCTCCCTAACTCATTTTATGAGGCCAGCATCATCCTGATACCAAAGCCGGGCAGAGACACAACCAAAAAAGAGAATGTTAGACCAATATCCTTGATGAACATTGATGCAAAAATCCTCAATAAAATACTGGCAAACTGAATCCAGCAGCACATCAAAAAGCTTATCCACCATGATCAAGTGGGCTTCATCCCTGGGATGCAAGGCTGGTTCAATATATGCAAATCAATAAATGTAATCCAGCATATAAACAGAACCAAAGACAAAAACCACATGATCATCTCAAGAGATGCAGAAAAGGCCTTGGACAAAATTCAACAACCTTCATGCTAAAAACTCTCAATAAATTAGGTATTGATGGGACACATCTCAAAATAATAAGAGCTATCTATGACACACCACAGCTAATATCATACTCAATGGGCAAAAACTGGAAGCATTCCCTTTGAAAACTGACACAAGACAGGGATGCCCTCTCTCACCATTCCTATTCAACATAGTCTTGGAAGTTCTGGCCAGGGCAATTAGGCAGGAGAAGGAAATTAAGGGTATTCAATTAGGAAAAGAGGAAGTCAAATTGTCCCCGTTTGCAGATGACATGATTGTATATCTAGAAAACCCCATCGTCTCAGCCCAAAATCTCCTTATGCTGATAAGCAACTTCAGCAAAGTCTCAGGATACAAAATCAATGTACAAAAATCACAAGGATTCTTATACACCAATAACAGACAAACAGAGAGCCAAATCACTAGTGAATTCCCATTCACAATTGCTTCAAAGGGAATAAAATACCTAGGAATCCAACTTACAAGGTATGTGAAGGACCTCTTCAAGGAGAACTACAAACCACTGCTCAGTGAAATAAAAGAGGATACAAACAAATGGAAGAACATTCCATGCTCATGGGTAGGAAGAATCAATATCGTGAAAATGGCCATACTGCCCAAGGGAATTTATAGATTCAATGCCATCCCCATCAAGCTACCAATGACTTTCTTCACAGAATTGGAAAAAACTTTAAAGTTCATATGGAACCAAAAAAGAGCCCACATCGCCAAGTCAATCGTAAGCCAAAAGAACAAACCTGGAGGCATCACGCTACCTGACTTCAAACTATACTACAAGGCTACAGTCACGAAAACAGTGTGGTACTGGTACCAAAACAGAGATATAGACCAATGGAACAGAACAGAGCCCTCAGAAATAATGCCACATATCTACACCTATCTGATCTTTGACAAACCTGAGAAAAACAAGCAATGGGGAAAGGATTCCCTATTTAATAAATGGTGCTGGGAAAACTGGCTAGCCATATGTAGAAAGCTGAAACTGGATCCCTTCCTTACACCTTATACAAAAATTAATTCAAGATGGATTAAAGACTTAAACGTTAGACCTAAAACCATAAAAACCCTAGAAGAAAACCTAGGCAATACCATTCAGGACATAGGCATGGGCAAGGACTTCAAGTCTAAAACACCAAAAGCAATGGCAACAAAAGCAAAAACTGACAAATGGGATCTAATTAAACTAAAGAGCTTCTGCACAGCAAAAGAAACTACCATCAGAGTGAACAGGCAACCTACAAAATGGGAGAAAATTTTCACAACCTACTCATCTGACAAAGGGCTAATATTCAGAATCTACAACGAACTCAAACAAATTTACAAGAAAAAAACAAACAACCCCATCAAAAAGTGGGCAAAGCACATGAACAGACACTTCTCAAAAGAAGACATTTATGCAGCCAAAAAACACATGAAAAAATGCTCACCATCACTGGCCATCAGAGAAATGCAAATCAAAACCACAATGAGATACCATCTCACACCAGTTAGTATGCCAGTCATTAAAAAGTCAGGAAACAACAGGTGCTGGAGAGGATGTGGAGAAATAGGAACACTTTTACACTGTTGGTGGGACTGTAAACTAGTTCAACCATTGTGGAAGTCAGTGTGGGGATTCCTCAGGGATCTAGAACTAGAAATACCATTTGATCCAGCCATCCCATTACTGGGTATATACCCAAAGGACTATAAATCATGTTGCTATAAAGACACATGCACACGTATGTTTATTGTGGCACTATTCACAATAGCAAAGACTTGGAACCAACCCAAATGTCCAACAATGATAGACTGGATTAAGAAAATGTGGCATATATACACCATGGAATACTATGCAGCCATAAAAAATGATGAGTTCATGTCCTTTGTAGGGACATGGATGAAGATGGAAATCATCATTCTCAGTAAACTATCCCAAGGACAAAAAACCAAACACCGCAAGTTCTCACTCATAGGTGGGAATTGAACAATGAGAACACATGGACACAGGAAGGGGAACATCACACTCTGGGGACTGTTGTGGGGTCAGGGGAGTGGGGAGGGATAGCATTAGGAGATATACCTAATGCTAAATGACGAGTTAATGGGTGTAGCACACCAGCATGGCACATGTATACATATGTAGCTAACCTGCACATTGTGCACATGTACCCTAAAACTTAAAGTATAATAAAATAAAATAAAATAAAATAAAGTGTTATTAAAATGCCTTAAATATTAAAAGAAAAAAAACAAAAAAACGAAGACAACCCTTCCTTTGTGGTCCCCTCAAGTGAGGACTTTTTCTCTTCCTCAAGCACTTTACTGCTGGGCTTGGAGGTAAGTTAACAGTCCTCCTTGCCTCCCATTCCTATTGCAAACAATTCAGACTCTTCTCCATGCACACCTCGACCCCCAGCTTTGCATCTCATTTCATCTTCATGAGCCCCACTACCCTCCTTGTTGCCCTCAGTGATCAACCTTTCAATCACTTCCCCTTGTTTCTTAAAGACTCATTGTCACTTTCTCCAAGACCACGCTGTTTTAATTCTTGGTGATTTTAATGTCCATGCAGCTATTTCTTCTAACACCATAGTCTCTCAGTTCCTTGAATTCCTCTCTCTAGTGATCTTTTCTTCCATTCCCTGAGCCGCTTACTCTATGGTTATTCCTTAGACTTGTTATGATTTTTCTAGTTTTCTCCCTGACATGATGGAATTTCAGAAATACCTTATCCACATAGGGATCTACAATCCACTGATCCTCCCACCTTTTCACTCTCTCTTTCCCCTTTCATACCCTTGCTTCCCTCCTTCTCGGGTTGGTTCTTCACGATCAGTTGTAATTATTCTTTTCTATGCACTGTCAACTCCTTTGTCTCTCTCTTGCTTTGTCCCAGTAAACAACCACATTCTTGATTTAATCCAACTTTCAATATATTTCACAGCTTTCTCCTTCACAGCTGACCCATATTCTACGTGTTGTCAAATGAGATTTCCTTTTATCAGCCATGTAAGCATTATTTGGCACATTTGAGCATTTCTTTCTTACTTATTTGGCTTCAGAAATCACACTCTCCTGGTTTTCTACCTTATTGGCCACTCACTTTGTTTCTTTTCAGCTTCTACCTCATCTTCCCATCCTTACATTTTTGGAGAGCTTCAGGACTTGGTGCTTGGATATTTTTTCTTTCAAGTCTATACTCACTCACTTATTGATCTTATCTGCTCTCACAGTTATAAATACTACTTAGATTTGTATACTTTGCAAATTTCTCTCACTAGTCCAGACCTCTCCTCTTAGAGTCCAGAATCATATGTCCCACTATTCGGCTAACTATTCAGCATCTCTACTTCAATATCTAAGACAGGGGGATCTCACTACAGATTTTTCTATTTATCCCAACTCTTACTATTTAAACTTCGATCACACAAATCTAGAAATGGAATGAATTCAAACAGGGAAAGATAATTCTACATCCAAATTCAACTCCTGATCTTCTTTCCAAAACATACGACTCTTACTGTCTTTCTTAGACCTGAAAATGATAATACAAGCTTTCCAGTTTCCTCGGGCCAAGAAACAAAAAGACCTTGGACCCATCTTTGTGTCCTCTCTACTCTGTCAGTATATTATGTTAGTTCCACTTTAAATTTAAATTCAGAATCAACTCCGTCTACCAGTCTCACCATCGCCTTCCTTGTCAAAGCTACCATGTTCTCCCTCCTAACCAGTCTTCTGCCTTTACCCCTGCTGCCTTCAGTCTCTTCTCAGCATAGCAATCTGAGCAATCCTGCTAGTCAGATGGTCTCTAATGTGCTTACAAAATGCAGTGGCTTTCCAGTTCATACTGGCTAAAAATCAAAAGCACTAGCATGCCCCACAAGACTTTCCCCTGTGGCCTCATCCCTTAGGACCCCTCCCCATGCTCACTCTGTTCCAGCTGCACTGGCTTTCTTTCTATTCTGTTCTTTAGACATGTCAATCCTGCTCTTACTTCAGAGCCCCTTTCCTTGATGTTGTTTCTGCCTAGTATACTTTCCCTTGGACTCTGCGTGTCTTCCTTCCTTGCGTGTATCAGGTCTTTCTTAAAATAGCATCTTGTATCTGTAGCCTTCTATGACCACTGACCAAAATGAAACAACTCCAGATGCACACACTATCCTCCCTGCTCTTTCCTGCTTTAGCTTTCTCCATGTGATATGTAACACATTTTGCTTATGTATTCAGTTATTATCTATTTCTTTCCCAGAATGTAAACTCCTTGAAGACACGAATTTTTCTAGGCTTTTTTTTAATTGCTGAGTACCCAGTGTCTGTAACAGTGCTTGACACATTTTAGGCACTCAATAAATAAATACTGAATCAATAAACAAACCTGTTACTCATAAACAAAATCGCTGACATCACTGGGGCCTTATATTTGGGTTTTGAGCCATGACATTCTTCCTGCACTGGCACTTGGTGGAAATCCCTACTGTGACAGCACTTATGCCCTTTCTCTCTCTCTGTTTCCCCCACCCTCTTTACATTCCAATTTTCAATACTTCTTTGTCTGCATCTACTCTGTAGTGACTAGAAACTCATGCATGTCTACCCAGTGTCTTCATGAGCACACCTGGCCATAGCTTATCACACAAAGGTCTGTGGGGACAGTACTTAAGCAGGGGTTGGAAGAGTTTCCTAAGGCTGCATAACAAAGTGCTAGAAACTGAGTGGCTTAAGCAACAGAAATTTATTATTTCACAGTTCTGGAGGCTAGAAGTCCAAGATTAAGGTGAGAGAAGGGTTAACACCTTCCAAGGGCTGTGAGGAAAAATCTGTTCTATGCCTTGTCCCCCAGAAGTTGACTTTACCAGAGGGTGATTTTCTCCCAGTCTTTGGCATTCCTTGGCTTATAGATGCATCACATTGATCACTGACTTCATCTTCACATGGCCATCTCCCTGTGTGTCTATCTTTCTCCAAGTTTCTCTTTTTTACAAGGACATCAGTCAAATTGGATCAGGGCCCACCAAGTGACCTCATTTTAACTTGTTAACCTCTGTCAAGACCTTATCATTAAATGAGGTCACATTCTAAAGTACTGAGGGTTAGGACTTCAATGATGATTTTTGAGGAGACACAATGCAACCCATAAAAACTTTTATATCCCTGCTTGGAATAGCACACTGCTGGAGAGGACAAGTGTTTTATTCTCTTGAAGATCTCAGAAAGAGCAAATAACTAAATGATAAGAATGAATTCCATGAGTTTAGACTCCCTGATGGTCTCACCTACAGTTCCAACAATGTTACAAAACCCTCCTGAAAAAAGCTTTAATTAGGACACATAATACTAAAGATAATTAGGACACATAATAATCAGTAAGGAACTCAGATCAAAATAGTACAATTTCATGGATTTCATGTTATAATTAATTCATCATAGTGGACAGAATTTACATATAGAAAAGTAATTGAAATATTTCAATCCAATTTAACACAGTTTCAAGAGAAGTCTTGGGAGACAAAGCAACAGATGTCAGCCTGATCAGGCTGATAGAAGTGAAAGCACCCAGGGGGTATCTCTGGAATGATGGGTAATGAATGAAATGCTTATTTTGTCCAAAGGCACAGTCTTTAATTCCTTCCAACAAATCCAAATATAGAGCTTACTATTTTCAAGGCTGAAAATATATAATAGCTGCCACAACTTCTGAAGTGGTAGAGGAATGACTTCTTGGGGCTGGGAGCATGTTTCAGCAAAAGCCTAAATATAACAGTGAGAATAAAATGATGCTCACATAAGGTGAACAGATTTCTATAGTAGAGAATAATGAATTCTGATTTTTTATGGTTAGACAATAATGCACACATCTTTATTGACTTAGCACTAATGATGTGTTTATTATGCCTTCTATGTGTTAGACAGATTTCAGATTAATAAGACACAATTCCTGACCTCAAACTGCTCACAATCTAATGAGATGGTTAAGAAAATTAATCCTTTTGATACAATGAAATAAGTGACCTAAAGAGCATATTGGACGAGTACAGAACAAAATAACTTCCTTGTCTTAGCCTGGAAAGATTAGGAAATACATCAAAAATCCAGATCTCAGCTGAGTCACTGAGGAACATTCACTTGGCAAAGAGGGGTTGGCAGGTGTTTCAGGTGCCAGGAGAAGCAAAGGGAGAGGCGGGAAGGCATGAGGTAGCACAGTGGGCACAAAGCACAGGAAGTAATTCAGTATGGCTGGAACATATTTTTATGAAGGAGAAAGAACATAATCTTTTCTTTTAAAGACAAAAAATAAAAGGTGAAGAACAAGCAGGAAGAATGGTAAAATGGAACAGCCTGCTACCTGAAGGAGAGGGTGTTTAATGATATTGAATATCTCAGAAAGGCAAGTATCAATGATGAAGAAGAGCCCAGAGTTTGACACAGAAGGTCATTGAAAATCTTGGTAAATAAAGACTTTCTCAAAAAAAATCTTAGATAATTAAATGTCAGTAGCCTTATGTGCTGATATTTAATTGATGTCTATGATAGTAAAATAATAAAAAGTTACCGTCTTCTTGAAGAGCTTAGGTTCTAATATGAATGAAGTAAAACCATGGGAAATATTTTAAAAAGTGATGCATACATCTACAAGAAAAAGAAAGCTTGTTGGGAATAAGTTTGCATTTTAATTTTTGTTTTCTGTAGTTCTCTCTAGATTATTTTATGTATTATAAAGCAACAGGGAAAGAGGAAAACTGAAGAGAGATAGATTATGATGTGAATTTATGAAGCCGTGGTCATGGAGTGTTTGTGTCATTAGACAGAAATTTCCAACAGGTATTTCAAGCCATTTCTTCTCATCTGTCAGCCATTTTCTATTCTTGTTTTCTCTTTTCCTTTATCTTTTCACCCTGGGATTTTCCTCTCTTCTGACAGCTTCATCAATAAAAGAACATTGCTGGATTAGTGAGAAACGTAATAGAATATTTTAGATGGGGTAAGACTGAGGATTCCACTGTACACGCAAGGCAGATACAGGTGGTCTGAGCCAACTAAGACCTTACAAACTGTACATTTTAGTGCAGTACATTTTTTGCAAATCAGTGACAAAATCTTCCATAGTGGGTTTTTCTAGGTTTTGAAATGTGCATGTAACTATTCATCTCCATGAACATCAATGAGCTTTACAATGTTGAGGGCATTGTGAAAGCTGGTTAAAAAAATGAAGCTCCATAAGATGCAGTACTGTTCTGAAGATGCTTACAGACATGCATAGAAATGTGGCTTTTACATCAATAGTAGTTCAGATTGAAACAATTTCCAAAGTTAAACTTCTGTTAAAATGATAACACATACCAAGCCAACTTAGATTTCATTTCATGGAATTGCTATCCCAAAGGGCTGTGAAGCCCTTTTTGCCATTACACCACCACACTAGGTTACCCTTTGTCCACATTCTCCCTTCACCCACTTGGTACAGACCCAGACTCGTAACCTCCACTGAGTTCTGGCTGCTTATTTGTTGCTAGAATTGCTTTGTGTTAGGGTTTGAGGGTGGGAGAGGCATGTCCCAACGAGTTCTCTCTTCCTTTTTTACCACCACGTACTAAGGCTGTCACCTTTAATTTCTATGTTAAACTTCCAAGTCTTTCTTGGTGATAAAAGAAAACAGTCTGCAGCAGTCTAGCTTTAATCTTAGTTCAGGGCTCTAGAAACCCCAAATTCACTGTTGTCATCTATGTAAACATTGCCTTTTCCTAGATGGAGATGGGGGAAGGAAGCAGTACACAGATAGAGGATATGTTAGGTCAAAAAAAAAAAAAAAAAAGAATAAAAAACAGGATAACCTGATTTTACCCAGATTACTCCCAGCTGACTATCGTTGTCCCAGTGTAATTCTATAATAGCATTCCTTTCAGTCTCCAAAGTGTCCCATTCTGGACAATAAATTATATAATCACTGCAGTTAAAGTTCTATTCCAGGTCCAACAAATTGCCAGTGATTAAGTGAGGTTCTCATAAATATGGGAAGAAAGTAGGATCTATTTTCAATGAAAATAGAATAAATATTATGAATAACTTTTCTTCTGGTGAGTTTTTAAATTGCTGATTTACTTTTTAACATCTTATTATAAAAATGTTAAATATGCATATGAGTAAACAGAATATTATAGTGGACCCGTGTATTTATATGCAGCTTCAATAATTATTAACTTATGGTTAAGCATATTTATTCTATAACACTTCTCATTCTTCCACATTATTTTAATGTATTATACTTTAAGTACTAGGATACATGTATAGAATGCACAGGTTTGTTACATAGGTATATACATGCCATGGTGGTTTCCTGCACCCATCAACCTGTCATCTACATTAGGTATTTCTCCTAATGCTATCCCTCCCCTAACCCCCCACCCCCCAACAGGCCCCGGCGTGTGATGTTCCCCTCCCTGTGTCCATGTGTTCTCATTGCTCAACTCCCACTTACGAGTGAGAACATGCGGTGTTTGGTTTTCTGTTCCTGTGTTAATTTGCTGAGAATGATGGTTTCCAGCTTCGTCCATGTCCCTGTGAAGGACATAAACTCATCCTTTTATGTGGCTGCATAGTATTCCATGGTGTATATGTGTCACATTTTCTTTATCCAGTCTATCATTGATGGGCATTTGGGTTGGTTCCAAGTTCCACATTATTTTTCAAACAAACTTTATTTTTAGAACAGTTGCAAAGATAATACAGAGAGCTCTTACAGATGCCACACCAGGTTTCTCCTGTTTTTCATATTTTACATTTGTATGATAGTTCTATTACAATTGATGCCGTTTTAATAAGTAAATTCCACAATTTATTCAACATTTTTTAGTTTTACCTATGTTTTGTTGTTGTTGTTGTTGTTCCAGAATCCCACCCAGGATACCACATTACATGTAGTTGTCCTGTCTCTTCAGGCTCCTCTTGGCTGTGACATTTACACAGACTTTCTTGGTTGTTGATAACCATGGCAGTTTTGAGGAGTACTAGAGAGGTATTTGGTAGAACATCTCTCTACAAATCTCTATGAACTTTGCCTGGTGTGTTTCTCTTGGTTAAACTGAGGCTGTGAGCTTAGGTGGAAACATCAAAGGGTAAACTGTCATCTTTCCTGCATCATATTAAAAGAACATACTATCAAAATGACTTATCACTGATGATATTGACCTTTATCACTGGCTGAAGTTGTGCTTGTCTGAATTTTTCACTATAAAGTTACTCTTTTTTTCTCTTTACATACGGTACTCTTTGGAATGAAGCCATTATGCACATCCTACTCTTTAAGTAGTGGGGAATTATGTTCTACCTCCTTGAAGGCAATGTATCTAAATAAATTATTTGAAGTTCTGCTGCACAAGAGATATGCAATTATTTATTTATATCAATATGGGTCAACAGATATTTATTTTATATTTTAGGTTATAATACAATACTACCTCTTTTTGTTGCACAAATTGTTACAGCTTTGGCCATTGGGAGGTCTTTCAATTTGTTCCTGTGTTGACAAATGCCTATCATTTTTTTTTCTTTTTTTCTTTTTTGAGACCAGGTCTTGCTCTGCAATCCAGGCTGAAGTGCAGTGATGGGATCACAGCTCACTGCAGCCTCAATCTCCCAGGCTCAAGTGATCCTCCCACCTCAGCCTCCTGAGTAGCTGGGACCACAGGTGCATGCCACCATGCCTGGCTAATTTACTTTTATTTTTTGTTGCTACAGGGTCTCTCTATGTTACCCAGGCTGGTTTCAAATGCCTGGGCTCAAGCAATCCTCCAGCCTTGGCCTTCCAAACTGGTGGGATTACAGGTGTAAGTCAAGAGGCCCAGCCATTTTTTTTTTAGGCTCTCTGTAATGGAAGATCAAGAAAATGTAAGTGTTTGTATTACCCAGTGTACATATGCATATCTATAAAAATTTCTAGATGTAACTATTTTTATCTATATTAAGTTAAATGTGAGTTCATACTGATGTCACCAATTCTAATCCATTACTATATGGATTATTATAGACTTTTCCCCTTACTTGTTTGTTATTCTTACTTTAACAATGAGAAGACTGGCTCCTACCATTTGCCATTCATTTACTTAATTGCATAGTTCAAATATATGTAAAACAATATTAAGATTGTTAACTCATACCTCCATGGGAAAAAACTTTATCAACTGAAATACAATGCTTATGTGCAGTTTCTTTTGCCTTTTTATTCGTACGAACTCTACTCATTTTAAAGTTATTTAGGTCAGCACCTTTTTCCTCAACCCCTTTCAATGAGGTTGTTTCATGCACCTATGACACAGTTAGATTATTTCGTCATGGTGCATTCCATCCTGAGCTCCACTGACCTCCTATTTTTTCTTTAAATTTTCAAACATTAAGGTTCTGTCCTCATACTGTAAAGTTTTATGGGTTTTCACGTGTGCATAAAGTGTCATTAAAGTGTCATACAGAACAGTTTCACTACCCTAAAAACAATCCCCTGTGCTTCAACTATTCAACTCTCTACACCTATAACCAAACCCCTGGCAATTACTAATCATTCTACCGTCTGTATGTCCCTTTTAGAATATCATACAATTAAAATTATACAATATATAGCCTTTTCAGAACAGCTTTTTCACTTAGCAATCTGCATTTAAGGTTCTATCTTTCCATAGCTTGATGGCTCATTTCTTTTCATCACTGATTAATATTCTATTATATGAATGTACCAAGGTTTGTTTACTCATTTGCTTATTAAAGTCCATCTTCATTAATTCTTATTTTTTAATGATGACTAAAGCTGCTATAAACTTAACATGCAGTTTTTGGCATGGACATTAAATTTTCAAGTCAGTTGGGATAATGCCTATGGCACAATGCTGTATAATGGTAGGGTAAGACTATTTTTAGCTTTATAAAAAAACTGCCAAACTCTTCTAAAGTGACTGTGGCATTTTGCACTCTCAAGAGGAAATAAGTAAGATTTCAGTTGCTCTTTGCTCCTCCTCATTCTCACCAGAACTGGGTTTGTGAGGATTTTTTTTTTTTAGCAATTCTAAGAGGTGTTTAGCAGTATTTCCTTGTTTTAATTTATAATTCCCTAATGATGTATGATGTTGTCATCTTTTTATATTCTAAAATTTGTCATCTCTGTATCTTCTTTGGTGAGTTGCCTGGTCATATGTTTTATCCTTTGTCTATTTTGTATTGGGTCTTCCTCTTCTTCTTTTTCTTTTCTTCTCCTTCTTGTTATCCTTCCCTCCTCCTACTCCTCCTTTATAAATAAAAAAAATTTTTTAATTTATTATACTTTAAGTTCTGGGATACATGTGCAGAATGTGCAAGTTTGTTACATAGGCATACACATGCCATGGTGTATACCTGTGTATACACATGTCTCCTCCTCCTCCTCCTCCTCCCCTTCTTCCTCTTCCTCTTTCTCTTCTTCTTCTTCTTCTTTTGTCTCACTATAGTGCCCAGGGTAATTTCAAACTCCCAGTCTCAAGTAATCCTCCCACTCTGGCCTCCCAAAGCACTGGGATTGTAGATATTAGTAACCATGCCTGGTGTCTTTTGTTTTCTTATAGTTGAGCTCCAAGAGATCTTTCTATGTTTTGAATATAAATCTTTTATTGAATATATATTTTCTGTTTTCCAAATATTCTCTTTCAAATTTTTTGTGTGTCTTTTTATTCTTTTAGCAGTGCCTTTCTAAAAACATAACTTTTAGTTTTAATTAAATCTAACATTAAATTATTTTTCATGTATCATGCTTTTAGTGTGTGTCAAAAATTTAGTGTCAAACCATAGGTCACCTATATTTTTTCCTATATTTTCTTCAAGAAATTTAATATTTTGTATTTTACATTTAAGTCTACGATCCATTTTGAGTTAATTTTTGTGAAAGATATAAGGTTTGTATCTAGGTTAAATTTTGCATGTTGGTTTCAATTGTTCCCACACCTTTGCTGAAAGGACTATTATTTCTCTATTTAGTGGCCTCTACTCTTTTGTAAAGGATTGGTTTACTATGTTTGTGTGACTATATTTCTATTCTCTTCCATTTATCTAAGTGTCTTGTCTTTTACCAGTATCACACTATGTTGATTACTCTGAAATTATAGTAAGTTTTGGAATTGGATAGAATTTCTCCAACTTTTTGTTCTTCTACAATATTATATTGGATATTCTAGGTTCTTGGCCTTTCTATATAAATTTTAGAATGAATTTGTCAATATTGAAAAGATAGCTTTTTGAGATTTAGTTGAAATCTATAGATTTGAGATTTATGTTGAATCTATAGAGCAAATTGGGAAGAAGAAACATCTTTACAACACCGAGTTTTCTAATCCATGCACATGGAATATCACTCCATTCAATTAGAGCTCTTTGATTTTCCACAGTTTCGTATTAATAGCTTTTAGCATATAAATTATGTACATATTTTGTTAGATTTATGCCCAAATATTCCATTTTTGGGTGTTATTGCAAATGGCATTGTTATGTTTATTGCTGGTATGTAGAAAAACAATTAACCTTTGTATGTTAACCTAGTATCCTGCATCCTTATTAATTCCAGTATATTTTGTTGTCATTGTTGATTAATTGGGATTTTATCACGCTCTTTGTGAACAAAGACTATTATATTTCTTTATTTCTTTTTCTTGTTTTATTGCATTAGCTACCACTTCCATGATAGTATTGAATAGGTGTGGTAAAGGGGACATCCTCATCTTATCTTGATCTTAGATGGAAAATGTCCAGTTTCTCACCATTAACTAGTATCTGTAGCTCTCATGTTATTGATAACTGATACTTTAAAAATAAATGAGAACACCTAAGGTTGTTGCTATTTTTCACTTCTGATATATTCCCCCTTTTGTTGCTACCAATAAGCTGCTTATTATCTTCCAAAGAGCTGAGTTCATTTTAAAGATAGGCTAGGATAGGAAAGAATGCAAGGATTGTCTGTTCTGATGAACAGTAAAAGATAAACGAAATCTTAATCAGAAGCAGTAAGTTGAAGCTCATAAGCCACTCCTTGGAGCCATATTAAAAAACAAGGGATGATCTAAACCCCGTTTCTACTAAAAATACAAAAATTAGCTGGGCATGGTGGCACATGCCTGTAGTCCCAGCTACTTGGGAGGCTGAGGCAGGAGAATCGCTTGAACCCGGGAGGTGGAGGTTGCAGTGAGCGGAGATCACGCCGCTGCACTCACTCCAGCCTGTCAACAGAGCAAGACTCCGTGTCAAATTAAAAAAAAAAAAAAGAAGAAGATCTAAGTTTCTAAATTTTGTTCCTGGGTTGGGAAGTGTCTTTCTAGAAATACCTATTTTTATCTGCTCCCCTTGGAGTTTAAAGAATTTGATCAGTACGTAGAGAAGGGGAAAGATGAGAAAAGGTGATTTCAAGTTCATAACCTGAAGGATTTGTTTCTTCTATTCCAAATTGGAATTCTGAATGAATTCTATTATAGTAACATATCTATATCTGGTAGCTATTTTTCTCTAGAATTCTTGGTCAGATACCATGTTGTACTTCACATATTACGCATTCATTTATTAAACATCCATTGAGTGTGGTCTCTATGGCACTGAAAACCTACCTAGTACATAATTTATCCCTATGCATGAACATGCTCTGAATTCAAAACAGCTGATTTCCACATGCAGCATTAGATCCCAACTATTTGAACCAGTTGAGTCCCATTAGCAGAGTTTTCCTTTTGCAGGGACAAGGCAAAATCATTACATAAAAGGTAATTTTCAGTCCTAATGACAGTAATATCTCTGGGCTCATCTTTCCACTTTTCTTTCAGTCCAGTTTATTCTGATCTAATATCTCAAATTTTCATTCTGGTTTTTATTATCTTTTGTGAGAGAGATACCAAAATGTAATAAATTATAATAAGCATACATCCCCTCTGATTGATTTACATATGAAAAGGCTCCTTCTGGAAGAGAAGAGGTGTTAGGAAAGATACAAGAGAAGGAAAAAGCAAAGGAAAGAGTTTGGGCCAGAAAGAGATTAGATAGATAGGTAATTAGATTAAACATGTGTAGTAAAAGAACAGTCATGGTGAGTGAAACTGAGTAGAGAGAATAGTGAACAGAAATTTTGCTGTGCATTAGGCAACAAAACCTCTTCATTGTACCACTTTGAGCATATTTAATAAACATTTGCATTCATCTTTTTCAATATTGAAATAGTGCTTCCTTCTCTATGACCTCACTCATATTACTTGGTTACACTAGTTTCCTTCCTTCTGCCTAACCCCTTGCATACTAAGACTAATTGGCTGCTTATGAGGCCTGATTCTAGTTTTGCCCCTAGAATCTATGGCTCAATTTTCCCTTGATTCCAGCCCAGCCTGCCTGCTGGAGCAAGCCTATGCTAACAGATACCCCACCCCATATCCCACGTTATGTATTCCCTCTTGCCTAAGACTCTTGGACAGTCAATTGTGTCAGGAAACTCATAACAAGTGATTACATTAAGAAAATCAAATTTTATATGGCAAACTAGTTATAAAGCTTCCAGGAGGATGATAAAACAAAGAAGGAACAAATTAACAACAGCAGGAAGTGACTAGCATTACTAAGACGGCAAAGGCAAAGACACAGGGACAAGATGTTATACAAACTGATAAACCAGGGCCATGCAGTGAGAAATCAGAGTCAATTTAGGGGAGCTGGGACTATGGAGAAGGAGACACAGCCACTGCTAAAGACTGTCTGAAACCAAAAAGGTAAGGGGAATACTCTGGCTTCTCTCTTCCTTCCACCTTCCAGTTTCCCACTAGTGCTTCCCATTGATGAAGCTTAGTCAGAAGCCAATGGACAAAGAAGCTAAGAAAGGTGATTTTTGAATTTGTGGGGTCAATCAGCTCCCTGTAATTCAGAGCAAAGCAGAGGAAGAACAGAGAAATGAGCTGAAAGCAAACAGAAGAATTACATACAAAGACAATAATTCTCTGAGGACCTAGTTCACAGGTCCTCACCACTGATCTCAATTCTCAGATCTATCACTATTGCAGATACTGCCTGCCCATTGTATATTCATTCATAGTTGCTGCATTGTATCCCAGTTAATGAGGATGTGTCCAGACTTTTGGGTTTAAGGATCTTCAGTGCTATGCTATGACCACCTACAGCTTTAGACACTTTATGAATCGATGCTAAAACTGCAGATGGTTCTCTGGATTTGGGTCCATCACAGAGAGCACCACCACTTCTGCCTCCCCCCACCACAAGAGCAATTTCTGGAGAAATGTATGTGCCTCTTCCTGGTTTCACGCCTTGCACAGAAGCCATGTAATTGGGCCATAACCCTCCTTTCTCCAGGTTGCTTGTTGAAGATACCTTACCTCCAAGCAGTACTAAGCAATATCTTTCACAGGTTCACCCTGGGATGATGCCCACCGATAAGATGGGTGGATGCTGGCAGGATCAGAATCAATGACCTGTTGCCCTGTAGAATGTTGGCCATAATTCCAGGACAATATGCCCCTAGAACAACCAGTTAAAAGGGAAATTTAAGATATCACAAGACAAAATGGAAACACAAAATACCAAAACTTATGGGAAGCAGCAAAAACAGTTCTAAAAAACGGTTTATACCAATAAACACCTACATCAAAAAGAAAGATCACACCTGTAATTCCAGTTACTCAGGAGGCTGAGGGGGAGAATCACTTGAGCCCAGGAGTCTAGACTGCATGAGCTATGATCATGTCACTGCACTTCAGCCTGAGTGACAGAGTGAGAGTCCATCTCTTAAAAAAAATTAACAAATAAACAACATTTTGTCTAAGAAAATAGACAAAGAAGAATATGCTAAGCCCAACGTTAGCAGAAGAAAACAAATAATAAAGATCAGAGCAGAAATAAATGAAATAGAGACTAGGAAAACAATACAAAAGATTAACAAAATGAAGAGTTTTCTTCAAAAAGATAAAATTGACAAATCTTTATCTAGAAAAAGACAAAAAAAGGCTCAAATAAATAAAACAAGATATTAGAAAGGAGATATTACAACTCACATCAAATAAAAATATGAGACTGTTATAAGCAATTATATGCCAAAAAATTGGATAACCTAGAAGAAATGAATAAATTCCTAGACACATACAACCTACCAAGACTGAATCACAAAAAAAAAAAAAAAAAACAGAAAATCTGAACAGACCAAAAAATGTAAAAGAAAAACTGTAAAAGAGGCATTAAAAATATAGATGCTTTGGAATAATGAGTAAAGAGATTGAATCAGTAATAGAAAGTCTTCAGCTGGGTGCAGTGGCTCATGCCTGTAATCCCAGAACTCTGGGAGGCCAAGGCAAGCAGATCAGCTTGAGGCCAAGAGTTCCAAACTGGCCTGGCCAACATGGTAAAACCCTGTCTCTACTAAAAATACAAAAAAATTAGCCAGGCTTGGTGGCACATGTCTGTAATCTCAGCTACTCAGGAGGCTGAGGCATGAGAATTGCTTGAGCCTGGGAGGCAGAGGTTGCAGTGAGCTGAGATTGCTGGACTACCCTCCAGCCTGGGCGACAGAGCAAGACTCTGACTGGAAAAAAAAAAAAAAAAAAAAAAGTCTTCCATCAAAGAAAATTCCAGGACCTGATAGTGTGATCGTTAGACTCTACCAAACATTTAAAGAACTGTTACCTGGGATAATGGCTATGTGACATAGCTGAATTTCTACCCTGCCCTAACTCTGCTTATCTTTAAGAAACAAGACGCCTATGATTAAAATTCTCATTGTAATCAGACTGGTTAGAACCAGAGCTCTTTGTTTTGAGATTGTTTAGAACCAAGATAGCCAATTAAATGACTTCAAAAAGACCTCAGGCTTTATTATAATCTATTTCTACACTAAATGACACTACCTTCAGTGCCATGACAGTTGACAATTGCTGTGACAATGACCAAAAGAAGCCATAAAAGGAAGAAAAAGGGAGGAAGCACTCCATTTCCAAAAAGTTCACCACCCATTTACAAAAAAGACATGAATATCCTTTCCCTCACTTTTAATGTCCACCCCATGCATTAGAGATACCCCATGTTTTAACCCACTCACCATTTGCTAGTCATGAAGTTGACTCATGAGCCATGCTCCCACTTCATTAAGACCATTAAATAAGTCTGTACTGCTTGAAACTCACTTTCAGTTTCCTACATTTGGTTTCATGACACTGAACAGGGAAAGACTCCATCTTATAGGGGACCAGCTTTGTCAGTAACAGAACTGGTTAACCAGTGTGGGGCCCTGGAGTAAATGGTCCACCTCCCTATATGGGAAGCCCCTTATCTCCCTGGAGACCCAGCAACTGGCACCCAACAGCATTAGCTGACAAAGAATTCTGACCTATACAGAATATTCCATCCGACAGAATACACATTCTTCTCAAGAACATACAAAACATTCCCCAGGATAGATTGATGTTAGGTAACAAGACAAATGTTAGCAAATTTGAAAAGATCAAATTATATCAATAATCTTTTCCAGTCACAATCAATAACAACAGAAATTTTGGTAAATTTGCAAATACACAGAAGTTAAACAGTATGTCCCAGAACAACCAATTAAAAGGGAAATTTAAAATATCGTGAGACAAACAAAATGGAAACACAGCATATCATAACTTATGGGATGCAGCAAAAACAGTTCTAAGAAAATGTTCATACCAATAAACAGCTACGTCAAAGAATGTACGTTTATCCTGACTCTCGGTGCCAGAGATCAGCTTTGAGGAATGTAATATATTATTGTTGTGATAGAGTAAGCAGGCAGGCAAAGGGTTATAAAACTGTACTGGGAAAGACCAGCTGAGCAACGTACGATGGGACATTTTCCCAGGATTATGGTTCTGCATGGGGACTCCTGGCACCACATTACTGTCCCATCCTCAGTAAATGGGTCCTTACATCCCAAGACTCCCGTAAGTGTCTCAGCAAAGGTGAGAAAGGAACTGGGTGGCTATGCCCCAAATAGAGGGCCCGCAAAAGGTTCTTGAAAAGATGAGAGAAGAACTGAAGGGCTGACAGTCCAGAGTGCAGGATTAGGAAACAGCCTATAGGTAAATTGTGTGTGTGTGTGTGTGTGTGTGTGTGTGTGTGTGTGTGTGTGTGTGTGTGTCCTTCTCTGTTTCTCTCTGTTTACTCCTCTTAGTGTTTGTTCTCTTACATCGGTAAAACCTCCAACATACCATTTTTCTTGCACTGGAGAAGCTTGGGTTTCATCCTTCTTGGAAAACACCTCCTCCTACTCTTTGACAAAGCCACAAGGACAAGGTGGCCTTGGCCACTCTCCTGAAAGGAGAAGTGCCAAGGATGCCTAGCTGGCCTTCAAGGAGATATCAGGGATGCCTGCATGCAATGATAAATAGTAGCTTTGTGCACAGTAAGAAATATTTAGAGTTCACATGGCTAGCCTGCACTTATTGAGTTAAGTAGTTTTCTAAAGCTATCTTCCTCTCTTTTCTTTGCCTGCTGTGAATCCCCTGTTATTCAGTTGCTGGTGCTGAGATAAGACTTATTATTTCTGGCCTAAATGAAATGGAGACATTGAAAACCCATTTGAAACTGAAAAAAAAAAAACTGTAAAGGAGGATTACAAAAAAAAAAAACTTCCGTAAATACTGCTTTACCCAAATTTTCCAATTAAAAAAAATTAAATCCACTATTTTATCACTTATAAAATGGTGAGTCTGTATTGTATCTCATGGCTAAAATTCTGAGGTAAAAGCTCTTGGATCTTTGTGTATGTACAGATATATTATCTTATGTGGGAAGTCTAGCATACCACCAAAGTGGCTTATAAGTAAATAAGTACTCATGAATTAAGTAAGTCCAAATGCTCTTCAAGTTCACAAGAATTTAGTAATCTTTGATAAAAATGGTTTTCAAATTAATAAAATAAAAATTTTAAACATGTCTTCAATATTGTTAGGATATATTTTTGTCCAGATTTGCTAATTATTTTATATTTAAAACTCAGTGAAGGGAAACAGAGGCTCTTACCCTCAGGAAAGAAAGACAGGTGGCAGGGTTTTGGAAGAGAGACAGACCCGACATTTTCACATTCCTTCACACTCACCTTCCAGGATCCTGGGCGAGGCCCCAGTTGAAATGGGAAAGGTTCCCTTGTCCCTCTAGCAGGGAATGTGATGCGGGTGTGGCTTGCTTCTCCAGTGCCCCACTGCTGGAACCTCTAGGGGAGCATACAGACAGGCAGGCTGTGGGGCAACAACCCCACGGCAGCGTCTAGGGGTGAATGTTTACAGCTGAAGCCCCAGTGGGCGTGTGTTACAGGGACCTCTTTTAGTTTCCCTCTATAGGCGACTTGTGATAACCAGCTCAATTAGACCCCCTTCCTTATCACAAGGACAGAAGGATTTCTGTATCCCAGGGTTTCTTGCCTTGGTGTACCAGAAGAATCAGATCACACGTGGGCTTGGAGAAGGAGTGCAAGGTTTTATTGAGTAGAAGTAGCTCTCAGCAGATGGGGGAGTCAGAGGGGAGATGGTTTTCCCCTGGAGTTTGCAGACTTTCTCTGACTGCCGCGGCTAAACTCTGCCTCATCCCACTAGTGGATGGCCTGTGATGTGCTAGCATGCCTGCCTGCATCTGTCTGTATGCTCTTCTGCTGGCATGCTCCCTCCCCATCCTCTCGTGTCCAGCTGCTTGTGTCTTCTTCTGCTGATGTGTTCCTCTTGATATCTGGCTGCCTGTGTGTCTGCCCACTAAGGTCTTGGGTTTTTATAGGCCTAGGATAGGGGCCTGGTGGGTCACGATAGTCTTGAAAAATGCAACATTTGGGCATGAAAGCAGGAGTGCCTGTCCTCACCTAGTTTCACGGGGGTGAAGCCCTTGCCAGGGACCTGCCTGTTTCTACCCAGCACTGCCCTGCCCCACTCCTATATCACTGTGTGGACCCAAGCATTCAAAAACTCCCTCACAATATTTAGAGAAGCCTTAGCTAGGGACCTGGAGCACTTGATTCTTCTGAATGGATGGCATAATGTGACCAGCATTCTGAAAACTTAAAACCCAACTCACGAGGCCCCCACCATTAGACCTAACCAACCTAAACAAACCTTTTCATCTTTATGTTTCATAAGAGGAAGGAATTGCTCTAGTAATACTAACTTGAAGGTTGGGCCCACTGACCTGGATAAACGATCTACTATTCCAAGCAACTGGAATTACTTGCTAAACACTGGACTCCTTGCCTTGGGTCAGTGGCAGTCACTGCCCTCCTTTTAAAAGAAACAGAAAAGTTAACCTTTGGCCAACCCCTAACTATCTGGACTCCCCACCATACCCAGACCTTCATGAATGAAAGCGGGGCAGAATGGCTGTCCCCAGGCAATACTCTCCAGTTACAGACAACCATCACATAACTTTGAAGGTATGTAATAGCTTGAACACAGCCACACTCCTTCCACCTGAAGATGGTCACTTATCTCACAACTGCTCAGAGGTGATGGAGTAAGTTTACTCCAGCAGGCCAGACCTTAAACGTGACTCTATGGAGAATGCAGAATCCCAGCGGTTCACCAATGGGAGACGCTATATGCAAGAGGAACAGGGGAGGGCAGATGATATGGTCTCTCTCACTGATACCGTAGAAGCGGGCACTCTTCTACCAGGATGCTCTTAGCCTGCACTGTCAAGCCCGCACTGCTTGACCCTCAATTTCAGTTTCATTGTATTGGCTTTGTGATACTGAACAGAGAAAGGCCCCATCTTTTGGGGGACAGAAGGCAGAGCTTGTTGCTCTAACCAGGGCAAAAAAATTGAGTGAAGGGAATGCACTTAAGTATACGCTGATTCCAGGTACTAATATTCCATCTTACACACACACAGCACTAGTTAGAGGAAAAGGGGCATGTTAACCTCTGATAATAAACAGGTCAAAAATGGCACCATCATTTTAAGGTTATTAGAGACTGTAAGAAAACTAGCCCAGGTGGCAGTAGTTCATTACTGCAGCCACCAGAAGTGGGATGTTAAGGTAACTAAAGAAAAGAATAAAGCCAACCTAGTGTCAAAACAGGTGGCTTCAGGGAAGGTCACTTTCTAAATGCCACCTTCACCTTCTTTCCTGGGTCCCGCTCTTTTTATCCTGTCTTACTCTCAAAAGGAATGGAAAAAAGCCTCCAAATGGGGTTATACCAAAAGTACTGATCAGTGAAGATGGCTAATAAGCCCTCATGGACAATTTCTTTTCCCAAAAGCAGTTGCCTTGCAGACTGTTAAAACAAAAACCATTCTAACACTCACTGATCAAGAGGCCCTTTCACCGGCTTTGCAAAAGTATAACTGTCCCAACCCTCAGGGAGCTAATCAAAGAGGTGGTTGAGACTAGCCCCATCTGCTATGTTAATAACCCTAATATCCACCTTATGCAGTCGGTGGGGAGAAGGGAAGGGAGCCTACTCAGCTGGTCTAATACCAAGGTAGACACCCAGGGAAAGATTGGTAAATCGGTTTCACAGTTATGCCCAGGGGCTTTAAAAACTTATATACCCCCTGGTTCTTACAGACACCTTTTCAGGATGGGTAGAAGCCTTTGCCACCCACACTGAAATTGCACATGAGGTGGCAAAGGTCCCCAGATTCAAGCTGCCTTGGTCAATCCACAGTGATAATAAACCAGCATTTATAGCTTTCATTACTAAGGCTGTTTCTTGGAGCTTAGAAATAAAATGATCTCTACATACCACCTGGAGACCACAGTCTCAGGCAAAATAGAGCACACCAACCAGACCCTTAAAAGGACTTTAGCCAAAGTAAGCCAGAAAACCCACCTCCCATGGATTTCATTACTCCCCACAGCCTTGTTAAAAATAAGAAAAACTCCAAAAGGAAAAATCAAACTGAGCCCTTATGAGCTAATGTATGGCCAACTGGTCCAGGTCTGGTAAGGTAACCAGGAGGCCCTCAGAAACATGAAAAAAATAAAATATGCTACCAAGGTTAGAAAAATAATAAAGGCCTTTCAAGAATATAGAATTCAAGGATTACCTTCATCATCTCATTTGGCCCTTCATCTTTTACAACCCAGGACTGGGTTTTGTTAAACACCTAAAAGTGGGAAGACCACAAGATTATTTAGACCCTAAATAGACAAGACCTTATCTGGTAATTCTCACAACTAACTCTGCCTTAGAGTTACAGGGAGTGATGCCTTGGGTCCACCACACGCAGATAAAGGCAGCCACAGAACCTAAGGAAGAAAGTGCCACTTACTGAGCTGAAGCACTCTCAGACCTAAGGTTCCTTTTCAAAAGGATGGACAAGATACCTCAAACAGATAGGTTACCTTGGGCCCGCGTATACTTTTCTGTCAGGACTTAATCTACTTGTCTTGCTTGCAGGTATTCAGGTATTCTAAGCTTTGCTCTTGGAGTCACCTTGTTTCATCCAGAGTCTACCCCTGTTTGGAAAACACATGACATCAAGGAGAGTGCAGTTAGAGAACCTAACCCCCAGACAAGTCAAAATATTTAATTGTTTTCTATTTCCCTCTTGCTCAAGGAATAAAACGGCGATTAGGCTTATTCTGGCTGGCATCAGGATAGTGGGCAGTCTCCTTGCCCCTTAGGGAAGGTTTGCCTACAATAAAGTTACCCTCCACAACTTTGAAACAGTTATAGAAACTTTAGCCTATAAGACCGGCGATGGCGTTATCTGCCTCACAGTCTCCCCAGACTTACTAGCCAATATCGTGCGTTATAACCATCCGGCTCTTGATGACGTCTTGGCAGAACAAGGTAGGGTGTGTGTAGTCACCAACACTTCCTGTTGTGCTTGGGTAAATAATTTTAGATAAATTAAAAAATACATTAAAGTCATCTACAACCAGACCAAGTGGTTGCACCAATTTAACCAAAAGGGCATGGGCCCTCAGGGAATATGGAAAAATTATAAAACAGGCCCTCTCTAATCTCACATGGTTCTTACCCTTCCTGGGCACTTTAGCTGATATCCTACTTCTCTTGATCTTTGGGCCCTGTTTCAAACTGCCTTGTTTCTTTTGTGTCTAAGCAAGTTGAGGCCGTATAGCAATATGAACAGCTAGGCTTATACCCAGGAGATAACTAGACCTACCCAAGACTAGCTAGGAAAGATTTCACTCCTCTAATGGGTCCCATATCAACACCTGGATTCAGCTTAAAGAAGTTATAGAAGATGGACCTTCATCCCTTCATACCCCTCAAGAATGAGGAGTAAATATAGAGAAAAGGAGGAATTTGTTACACAGTTTAATGGTAATATGACATAGCTGAATTTCTACCCAGCTTTAACTCTGCTTATCTTTAAGAAACAGGACACCTGTAATAAAAAATTCCCTTTGTAACCTTTATGAGCTGAGACTGGTAAGAACCATGAGAGCCAATCAAAACACTTCAAAAAGACCTCAGGCTCCATTATGATCACATTTCCATGCTAAATGGCACCATGACCACTGACAATCACCATGACAATGACCAAAAGAAGCCATGAAAGGACAAAAGGAAAGGCAGCTCTCAGGTTCTGGGACATTTCCCTCCCATTACCAGAAAAGACATGAATATTCCTCTTCTCACTTTTAAGGCGAACCCTTTCATTAGAGAAAGCCTATATTTTAACCCTTTCACCCCTCACTAGTTGAGAAGTTGATTTGTGAGCCATGCTTTTACTTCTCAATCCCATGGCCATTGAATAAAGCCTGCACTGCTTGACAATTTCAGTTTTAGGTATTGGCTTTGTGACACTGAACAGAGAAGGACCCCATCTTTTGGGGAACCAGCTTTGTCAGTAACAGAGTTAATACCAATTCTCTACAAACTTTTCAAGAAATTAAAGAGAAGGGAACACTTCTAAACTCTGTTTACAAGGCTGATATTTTTCTGATACCAAAGCCAGACAAGGACATCACATGAAAAGAAAACTACAGGCCAATGTCATTAATGAACATGATGCAAAACTCCACAACTAAATACTAGCAAACTGAATTCAGCAACACATTAAAAGGATCATTCACCATAATCCAGAGAGATTCGTCCCTAAGATACAAGGATGATTCAACATTCACAAACTGATAAATATGATACACCACATCAGCAGAATAAAGGACAAAAATCATATGGACAAAAATCACCTCAAAGTGTATTAAAGACTTTAAACATAAGACTTGAAACTATGAAACTGCTAGAGGAAAACATAGGAGAAAAACTCCATTACATTGATTTGGGCAATGATTTTTTTAGATTTGACCCTAAAAGCATAGGCAACAAAAGCAAAAGTACACAAATGGAGTTACATCAAAATTTAAAAGTGTCTGCACAATAAAAGAAACAATGAACAGAGTAAAGAGAACTTATAGTTTGGGAGAAATATTTGCAAGTCATATATCTGATGAGAGATCTATATCCAAAATATAGAAGGAACCCAAACAATTCTATAGAAGAAAAACAAATACTGCGATTAAGAAATGAACAAAGGACCTGAATAGACATTTCTCAAAAAAGACATATGAATGGCTATTAGATATATGAGAAAGTGCTCAACATTACTAATCGTAAGAAGATGCAAATTAAAATGACTTCACAACTGTTAGAATGTCTATTATCAGAAGACAAATGATAACAAGTGTTGGCAAGGATGTAGAGACAAGAGAACCCTTATACACTGTTGGTGAGAATGTAAATCAGCACAACCATTATGAAAAACAGTTTGGAGATTCCTTAAAAAACTAAAAATAGAATTATCATATGACCTAGCAATCCCACTACTGGGTATTTACCCAAAGATTTGAAATCAGAATGTCAAAGACATGTCTGTGTTTCTGTATTCACTGTAGCACTATTCACAATAGCCAAGAAGTGTCCATCAAGGTATGAAAGGATAAAGAAAATGTGGTATACGTACACTATGGAATACTATTCAGCCTTAAAAAAGAAAGAAATTCTGTCAATTGTGACAATGTGGATGAAACTAGAGAACATTAGGCTAAATGAAATAGCCAAACACAGAAAGCAAAATATCATGTGTTCTCACTTATATGTGAAATCTAAAACTATTTAACTCATAGAAGCAGAGAGTAGAAGGCTGATTGCAGGGGCTGGGGCAGGGTGGAGAACAGGGAGATGGTAACTGAAGAGTACAAGCCTCTTAGATAAGAGGAATAAGTTTGATTTATTTTTTTTGTTTTTGTTTTTGTTTTTTTTTTTTTGGAGATCCATTGCACAGCATGGTAAACATAGCTTGTAATTGACTACTATAGCTTTCAGTATTGCTAAGAGAGTAAATTTCAAATGCTGTCACAAAATAATAGTAATACTTGAGGTGATAGATGTTAATTAGCATGATTTATGCATTCTACATTGTATTCCAAAATCATAACATACTTTTTACCCCATAAGTATATTTAAGCATTATATATATATACACCTATAATTTTTCAATGTAATACAAATAAAATACCTAAAACTACAAAATCATATTCAGGTCCCCTAGATTATACCATTTCAACTTAAATCTTAAAATACAAACAAATAAACAAACACAAATTCTCCATTTTTTAAAAAAATAACTATCTTTTTAAAATGTCTAATTTTATCACAGTTTTACAGCAGCAATAGCATGATGCACATAAGCTTGAGTATCCCTTATCAGCTTTCCCGGGAGAAGGATGGCAGAATTAAATTTCCGTGCAACACACTAAGAAATAACAGGCACAACTTAGAATCAGGGATAAAAATTCAAATGGACTAGATTCTGGGATGAGACACCACCTAGAAAATGTGGCAAACATTAATGTTTCCAGGCAGTGCCACTCTGCCTTGTGAAATTACCTGGGTCTTTTGGTGTGCTGGCTACTTCTTTGTAAGTGGTTGAGTAAATTCATCATCTCAGTGTCATATGAGCTCACTGTTGGCATGGTTTCAAGAAATCTCATTATTTTTTGATGTCTGTGATGGATTAAAGATGAGAATATTGCTGGCCTAAGGGTTCGTTAGCCTTGCCTGTCATATTTGTCAGCTACAAAGCAGCTCTGCTGAAGGGTTAGGAGGGCGTTTGGGAGAGTGGGCCATTAAAACACAGTTCCATTACTTACACTCAGTTAGACTGAGGAAATGGAGGGTAACAAGTGTGAGAGCTGCCCCATGGGATCCATTTTCTTTGTTACACACCCGAAAAGAAAAAATCAAGACGACAGCAGAAATGGCAAGAAGCTCTCCCAACATGGGATGGCTACATCTTGTAATTTCTCACTGCGGGTGAAAAGTGCTTGTTTGGGTAACCTCACAGGCCATTCTGGGAGTTATGTGGCCAGGCAACATCCTGCATGATCAACCCCAATTCTTATGTGAACTGACCTTAGATTGCTCTCTAGCTGCTTAGAGGTGGAACAGGGCTATCTGTTCTAAGTCCTAGGAACAAAGGCTATTTGTTTCAATCACAACAACACATTGTGATTGAAAATATTAAACATATTCTCAAAGATATTTTAAATGCCTAACATAATGATAGTAAAAGTATCTTTAGTGCTATAATTTTTAAGTAGATATTATGTTCACAAGTTTTCAGGAATGTTGTACATACAAGGTAAAGCAATGAACATCTGCAATGTTACCGAAAAACTGATTACCTGATTCATGGTAATGCCTTCCAGGATTATTTCTCTCATGTTCATGTAGGAGGTGCTACTTATAGATCAGACTATGCAGGGATGTAGATACCTTTGGAAATTTCTTCCCTGAAGTCCAATATAGCCATTTACTGCACCAAGTATTCTAACTGATAATGATATAGTGGTGAAAAAAAATCCAAGTCCTTTCCTTGCTTTCATGAAGCTTACAATTTAATATGGTGACAGACATTAAACAAATCTTATCCTATAAATACATATTCTTACTTGGTTTAGTTCACTTAAAAATGTGTGTGTATCTACCACTTGTAAAATAATGCATTAGTGGTTCTGGATTCTACGGACATGAAAACAACACAATCCTTTTGGCCTGCATGATGCTTACAGTTTTGTGGGAGAGAAAGATACGTAAACAGATCATTACAGTACTTTGTAATACATCTAGGCTTCTGTCTCATTCAAGAGAATCCCTTCCCTTCCCCTTCTGCTTCTGCTTCCTTTCCCTTTTCCCTTCCCCTTTCCTTTTCCCTTCCTTCCCCCACCTTCCTTTCTTCTTGCTGTTTATTACATTGCTAATATGTATCAGCGACTATATACTAAGTGAAGTTCAGATAGGATCAATTGTCTGCTTATTATGTGCCAGGCACAGTGCAAATTGTAGTACATGCATTATTAATTCAAACAATTCTCAGAATGGTATTATTATTATTATTCCCATTTTATAGAAAGATTAAATAACTATCTAAAGAGTCAAATGGGAATGCTGACATTTGAGCAAAGATCTGTGTGATTTCATAGTGTGTATTCTTATCCACTATATAACTATATAGGAGATCTGTGTTAGAGTGAGATGTTATTCAAGAAAAAAAATAAACATTAGCCAAAAGTGAATAAAGATAAATTATTTCTATAAAGTGAAAATATGTACCCAAGAAAAATTAAACTTGTCACTTTAATTTATTAACATTGTCCCCAAATGGATTAAGTAACACTAAAATGTATTTTTAAATAGTACAGTATAAAACCTTTCATTAAGTAATACTATAAAATAGTGTGTATATGTATAGGTACATGTGTCCCCACACATGCAATTTAAAAAACTTAAGTAAAAATATTTTTATCTTTAAAAATTAGCTCTGGGCTTAGTGGAAGAATTATTGGGCCTCACTAATTGCACCAAAAGCAATGGCTGTAACAGTGTAACCCTGAGAAAGTGTTGGTGAGGGCTTGGGGGACATCATCACCTGCTCTGTCAACTCCACATATGCATCCAAGAGGATGGAGGGAGGCAAGTGGACGGTTGTTGAAGGATTATGTTTTTTGTTATCTTAGTTAACATGGAGGCCACATGAAAACACACATTAGCTCTTTCTAAGCCAAATTTTCCCCTTGAGGTAGTCACGCAAGTATACAATACAATGCCTTATAGCTTATTCAGTGGTGTTAGAGGGAAACGAAGTTAAAAATGAACTTCAGGAGCCATGGATCCTCCTGTACCACCTCTGAGGGTGAAAGTCAGTAGAAAGATAGATCAGGCTTTGCCTTGAGATACACACAGGCTAGCAGAACTGAACCATCACTTGACACTATGGAGACTACTGAGCTTTGCTGAACGCACTGTTGGTAGGACCATAATGAAGCCAGGTCATTCCTACGCATTTAAATTCTCAGAAACACCAAAGCCAAGCAAGTTTCTCTGGATTCACCATGGGCTCTGGCTTAAGAAACAACTCACTCATTTGTTTGCAGGGATGTGCACATCTAACCCACAGCACAGGCCATTCACATCTTCTCACTCCCACAGGCTCTTGTAGGGGAACTGTTCTTTACTCAAGAGAAGAATCAGCTGTCTAGAGTCCCCAAGATAAGTAAACTAAAAATCTCTGCCTTAAGGCCTATTTGGTAGACAACAATTGTAAACAAGCTCAGATTTGTACTCGATACCCTTACAGTGTTATATAATAAACAATTCAAAACCTCCGAATTTGATTTTATACATTCAGTGTTTTAAGAATTTAATCTTACTGTGTCAGTCTCCAAATCAATCTCCTAACACATTGTTTTGTCCATCCACCACTTACTGAAATTTGTTCAATAATGTATCTCATCTGCACCCCTTACCCATTGTACGTACAACTTCTGGCTGCAGGATAGAGTCTACAGTCTAGAAGATTAAGGAAAAAGTATTGAATCTAAATTCCCAGAATTGTTCCCATAGTATTCCCATGAGTTCAAAGATCCTAGAGTAAAAGGACCATGTCTATTATTTCTTTTGAATTCCCAACTGCAATATCTAGCATGGTGCCTTAAACATAACATGTTTACATTAGCACTTGAGAATATCTGCCTCTTTAATATTTATTATTTATTTTTCATACATTATTTTGGGGGGTACTTATTTTTTCTATTTATTTATGTAAGTTTTGGGGTATATGTGCAGGATGTACAGGTTTGTTACACAGATAAACATGTGTCATGGTGGTTTGCTGCACCTATCAACTCCTCACCTAAAAATTAACTCCAGCATACAGTTAAGTTACTAATTTGGAAACAAAATATATTAGGAAGTGAGAATCATTCATCCTATAATTTTTGAAAGAGAAAATAATATATTTTAACATCTATCTATGCTTACTCTATGCAATACCTTGTTCTACCAAGTTTTTAGAATTCACTTTTAGCTATCCATACTTTTCTAAGAATGTAAACATGTCTGCTATATTTTGCACTAGAGAGTTACTGAAGCTTGAAATTTTCACAACAGAAACAATGTCTTTTGCTTTCCCTTAGACAATTCAGCTGCTTCTTTTCAATACAATCTGGTCATTACACTTTTTAAGAACCACAGAAATATCCCCTCAGGGATTTTTTTCCCTTTCTTTCTTCACTCCAGCACTTTCTAATCTCAGGGGAAGGGACAGTCAATGTTTTCTATGTACATTTTCCATACTGTACAAATTCCCTGTATTTTCTTCCAATGGACATAACCTGTCTCCTTTCCTTTTATTAATTCCCCCATTGCAAAATGAAAACTTTTTTTAAAAAGTTGAGTATTAGGTTTTTTAATTTGTTATTTTTCATGAAACAAAATAAACATCTTAATTACTCAGATAATATAGAAATTAAATAGAATGATGAAGGAATATAATAAATGACTATATGCTGAAAAATTCATATGTAGATAAAATAGCAATATTTCTGAAAAAGTTTACATCAGAAAAAAATAGAGAATTTGAAAATACAGTGTTAAAGAATGAAAGAGGAAGATAAATTCTTTAATTTTAAAATTATCACAAATTAATGTAACCAGAATAATTATTTAATTTTATATTATATTAATTTGAAACTGAATATTTAGTACTTACACTTCTGAAATTACTATAAAGGCATTTGATATAATATGAAAATATTTTTCTATGAGTCCATCTTATTTATGAATATTATTTATGCTAGATACAGTGGGCATTTAGCAAGCTTCTTGGAAATTTTGAATGGTAAGACAAGATGCTGAGCACTAATTCAAAGAGAAATTAGCAACTTTCTAAACTTGGGGTCATTAAACCCAGTGAGATCATTACTTTTTAAATAACAGAGTAGGTGAATAAGCATATAGATAAATAATTTAAATATATAAATAATTTAAATATATAGATACATAATTTAAAACTTCTTCTCTTCTTTTGAATTTTTCACATAAGTTCTACACATGTTACATGGATAATACAGCATGTAAACCCTAAAAGCTTTGATTCACTTTTTGTACCTTATGCCCAAAAGCTGTTATTTTATTCATGGCAACTCAAAAGGACTATAAAAACCATACGAGTTAAGTCACACAATTGTCTGCATCTCTTGTCCAAATTCATTGATTGAAAGCCAACTGGTAATTTATCCCAACATGTTAGGAAATGATCATTCTGTTCCTTGTTTTGTGGCTGTAATGGCTTTATTGCTATTCATAAGACTCCAGAGAATAAACATTTAATAAATTTTCATTCTCACATCCTAATGTTTATACTTGGGTAGTAATAAGAGGAAGATTATTTTTCTTTCATTTCTAAAAGTTATATTTTAATTGTATATGGTAATAGAGTGAGATTATTAAAATAACACATGAAATGTAAAAACTATACAAATGGTACTAGTAGCCAAATTAATCCTGCAAAAAGGAAAACATTGTAGAAAACCCAAAAGGAAATTTAAAGTTTTAATACTAGAACTTACAGCTTCCACTTCAACTTGTCTTAATGAATAATGAGGGTAATAAAATGACCCTTAATATACTCAGTGAGTTTTCATCAATCACCTCTTAAAATGTCTGTAACAACAAATTGCTAGCTTATTTCTGATAGCAAATTGTTGTTTGAAGGATCAGGTACACACTGATAGAATTTTAAAACCAACATAAATGTGAGTTACTCCATATAGAAGAGGTAGATCATGAGTCATGAGTCTTGTGTACAGACAACATCGATGCAGTTGGGAAAATGAGGTTGAGTAAGGTGATTGATCCGGCAAAGGAAGCTTCTATATCTGGATGAGTTATATCCTGAGTTGTGTGAAAAATTTACAGAAGGAGCTCATTAAAACTAAATCAATCTTTAAAAATGTCAAGGAGATGAGAATAATGTCAGAAGACAGAAGAAAGACCAATAAGATAAGACTTTCTAAATGATGTAAACAATGGATATTTGACAGTGACCTTCCCCCAAAAAATACTATGATAGATTCTCCAACTGATGATCTAAAAATTTAGTAAAAAACCCACTCACTTTTCACTAGGAGCACATACCAATTTACTAAAAGCAAATCATTTCCAGTAACTTTATTTTCTCTTTTGTTGAGTTTGTCTCAAAAGCAGAGATTGATTAGTAGGTTTCATTTGAATCTTTGGACTCAGTAAATTAGGGGAAAGAAGACAAGATTACTTACCAGAATATGCTGAGCAGAATGAAGTAAGACATTTTTTGCAATAAAGATCATATATTCGTACTGTTTCAGAAATAAGATGCAGGATTTCATAAAGTCATGTTTGAGATCACAAGTTACTCTTCACAGAATTCTGTAGTTTAGCAACATGGAGTTGAAGAAGTGAAACATTTTTCTGTGGTGTGTAGATGAGGTAGCATAGATGCTATTTTGATTCCACTGAAATCAACATTCTGAAAAACTGGCCCATAAAGTCCCATTCCTGATACAATTTTAAGCTAGCTTTCCTTTTTTTAAAATGAGAATTTATATAGTTATACATTTTAATAAGTTTAAATCAAATGTTCGTTAACATTTACAATGAGTTAATTTAATTTGAAAACAGTTTTAGGAGCCATCATGCTCTCATAAATATTTTTATCTCTAAATATTTTTAGATATTTTTAGATATTTTATCTCTAAATTTTTTTTATGATTTTTGCTGTTTTCTACCAGTTCTAACTTTGCTAGAAGCTTGAAATGATCAAAAATATTTTTGTGAAATTTATATACCAATTTCTCCTTGGTCTTCACCCCAGAAGAAATTATAGACTTTAGGGACCTTTAGGGTATTGCAAAAGGTCAAAAACTCTATAAAAATGCGAAGGTTTAATTAATGGAGATGATGAAGAGCAGACAAGGCTTGATGGCTGGTAAGAAAATGTGTGGAAAATTGTGCTTCAGAGTATAGCAAATAAAGCAAAACATTTACACAAACCAGCCCTAATTTGATCTGTATCTGAAACATAATGTCATCCTTTTGATTTTTACTTGCTTGGTTAAATTTCATTAAACAAAATATATAAGCATCAGTAATTTCCTGAGAAGCACTGTCATTTGAGAAAAGTGTAACTATAAAAGGACTAAAAAATGCTCAATAATTAAGCCCAAGCTGATTACATTGAAGTAAATTTGTTAAGTCCTCTCACCTTTAAATTACATAGTAAACATATCAAATAAATGCCTGTACACAAATCAAGTTTTTATATTTTATTTTTGTAAAAAGGGTATTTATTCCATTGACTCAAATTTAACAACTTACAAAAACAACAAAAATGCTAGACATTAACCAAATTTAATTTGAACCTTATCTCTCTAAGTCGTTGTCAAAGAATATGAATCCAAGGAGTAATCAGCATATGTGCCTAATATCCTTACCTGTTGCTTTGGCTGTAATTTAAATGCACAGTAAGAAATAGGGTTGGGCTCACTTTTTTGATCTATAAGACTCTGAAAATGTCAAGAGGCGAAGCCTGAGTTTCCTTTGCCTTTTGTCTGCTTGTGGTGAGATAGGATAACTATCCCTCTGGTTTTCCATCTGGTATAAGCTGATCATTAGGGAGAATACAGGGCAATCTGAAGCAGCTGTTAGAAGTAAAGCTAGAGAGTGATAAAAAATTTCTGACAACTGGACTAAAGGATCATAGTTCCTTATAATGTCCCTTTAAGCAGCGATCCCCAACCTTTTGGGATCCAGGGACTGGTTTCATGGGAGACAATGTTTCCATGCATGGGGTCGGGGGTGGAGGTGGGGTAGAGGAGATAGAGAGTTCCACAATAGGGTTCATGCTCCTATGAGACTCTAAGGACCCTGGCTGTTCTAACAGGAGACGGAGCTTAGGTGTTAATGCTCCCTCCCAGGCCACTCACCTCTTGCTGTTCATCCCTGATCCTAACAGGCCACAGACTGGTACTGATCTGTGGACCGGGGTTGGGGACCCCTACCTTAAAGGGCCAAATAGCTTTGTCCTAGTAAACAACCTATAAGGAGGTAACATGTGCTTCCTAAAGTCATGGTTGCTGTCTTAAAAGACATGGATGAGAAGAGTTAAGAGGAGGGCTGGAAAATGGCAGAAAATACAACTGTATCAAAAATAAGAAATGAGCAATTCTATGAGGAATTTGATTCTTTTTCACCTTCACCGAAGTGACACTATTTGATTACTTTCTTTTTTTCCAATCACTCATTATTTTCTTTCTAATCACTCCTATCATTGTCTTACATTTACATTTATTCTTTGCTTTTGTCTTTTCCAGTTTTGGTCCTTGGATAGCTTGTTTCACTTCACTTTCTTTTCCTATGGAATCTCACTATGCACATCTTTTCCTATCTAGCATTCCTCTCCAAATCTTGAAATTCTTCTCCTTTGCTTCTGTAGATGCAGAGCATCATTTACAGAACCCCTCAACCTGTGCTTTGAACATTCATCTCACCTTCTTGCTCTATAGGAAATCTGGCTTTGCCCTGAGAACACTGCTTCCTCTGGGACCCTCCAAATGTATCTATGTTCTGTAATAACACTGGGCCCTAGGGATAAGGTATTTCCTCATTTCCACTTTTATAACATTCACTTTCCGCTTTCAACAGAAACCCTTATGTCATAAGTGTATCCCCACTCTCTGGTTATTGCTACACTCTACTGAACCCCAAGTCATATCCCTCATTTCTGAGGAATGTCATTGTCATTATTTTTTCCAAATTCAATATATGTACAAGTGAGTTAGTCTTAAGCACTCTGACCTCTCAATTGCTTGAATTTCTCTTCCTTAAAGATCTTATATGGCTCATTAATTTATCCACTCACTCCTTCTGTCATACTCCAAATTTTGTTATTAGCACCACCCATACCTTTTTGAAATGCAATTCCCTGCATCCCACCCTCTGACAGCCCCTCCTATGTATCCAGGTCCCTCACTCTAGTACTTTTCCTAGTCTCCTCTAGCTGAAATTCTATTGTCTATCTTCTTTATTCCCTTGTATATACTCTTTCCCTTGCCCATCTGTACTTCTGTGGTAATCTCTTGGCAAAACTAAAATCCTGGTTAAATCTGTCTTCCATCTATTCCGTGCCTGTATCTGTGCAGCTGAATAAAATGAAGAAAAAAATCCCCAGTAATACTATTAACTCTTTAATGTGATGGCTACTAATACAAAGTTGGCTCTAATTGCTCTTGGTAATCACACTACACTTAAGGAGTCCACGCATTCACCTACTTTCTTAGGTGACTATGTCACACATCTTTTCTTCAAATCTCCGATAGCTCCTCTCCTAGCTTCACATTGCCCTGATAATTTAGCTTCTAACTTTATCACAAAAATTGAATGATTCAGAAGAGAGCTTCAATAATCCTCTCAAAATATTCACCCACATTTCAGCATCTGAACTCACATGTGCCTTACTTAATGTTACCCAGAAGAATATCCATAAGCAGGTACCACCACTTTTACACTAGATCCCATCCCCACTGCCTCATCAAGAACATGCTGGCAATTCTCACCTTCCATTTCTACATCATTAATTTTATCTCTACTGGCTAATTCCTCTCAACCTACAACCTACAAATTCTCCCTCACATCTCAAAAGAAAAATATCATCTGTCAACACCTTTTCCTGACTATCTACCGTCCATTTTTGTGAAATCCTTTTCAGTAGAATTCTTCAGAAGAGTAATCTATATTCTCTGCATTTAATTCCTGTCCTTGATTTTCTTTTAGACTCATGGCAGAAAGGCTTTTCCCCCTTACAGTTTAAAATAGTACAAACTATTGATTTTGTCCTAACACACTAGTCACTTCCTCTCAATCTGCTTTGCTGGTTCTGCCTCTTTTCCTTGATATATAAATATTATGATGCCATAGAACTCATCTCTTGGACCCTTTTGTCTTATATATCCACATTAATTTCTTCAGTTTCTCATTCAGTTTCAAGGGATTGTATCTCCCCAGCCCTTCCAAATTCCACATGCACATAACCAGCTGTTTACTGGACATATCCATATGAATGTCTAATAAATGCTGCAAACCCAATATTGCTCAGATGGAATTCTTGGGCTAGACATTCCCATCTCAGTTGATAGCAACCCTGTCTTCCAATTGCTGAGGTCGAAATCATTGCAGTCATCTGTGACTCCTCCCTTTCTCTCATATCCCCCAAACTCCTGGTGACTCAACTTTTGAAACATTCAGAATCTGACCATTACTCATCCCTCAACTGCTACCACCTTGGCACAAGCTATTGTATCCTCTAACTTGAATTACTATAGTAGTTTCCAACTGTTGCCTTACTTTAACTCTTATTGTCTATTCTCAATGAAACAGTCACTGTAAAAATTTGAAGGTGTGAGTTGAACCATGATAGGAGTCTGCTCAAATCCCTCTAATGTCTCCTTATTTTTATCTCAGTAAAGACCATACTTCTTCAGGGGGGCTAAAACTTTCTATCTTCTGCCTGCTACCTCCTTCCTTCCTCACACACTCTCTCAACCGATCTCTCACACACTCTCTCACCCTATCTCTCACCCTATATCTCATCCTATCTCACCCTCTCTCTCTCTCTTCCGGGGACATAAGCCTCTACTCTACTAACCTTTTTCCTTTGTAGCACATATCACCTACTAAAACACTATATTATTTGGTTATTTAATATGCTTATTCACTTACTTAATATGCTTACTCACTTTGTAGATGCAGAACCTCAGAAAAGGATTCTACTGACAATTGTGTTTTAGGGGGAAGTGGAGTAGGGAAGAAGGACAGAGAAAGGAGCAAAGCCAATAAAAGATGTACTATCAAGCGAGGTACTACTATGGGCAACTGGAGATAATCCTAATATTCTCCAAGTGACGAAGAGTCCTCCAAAAAATTTATGCAAGCAAATAGCACAACTGGATTGTGCTCTTTAAATATAACTCTAAAAACATTGTAAAGAAATACAGCTGAGAGACTCAAATTAACCAGCAGAATTTTTTTCAGGATATTTCAGATGTTATTGCTGTTTTCATACAAGAAATGACAAGTTCTAAACTAAAATATTTGCAATACACCTGGAAAAGAGACTGATAGAGAGCATAAATAATGCACATGAGAGGTATAAAGGAGACGGGGCACATTTTTGCCAGCTGTTTTACATTATTGTTTGTGGGCTTCTTTTGACAAGGCACAAGAGAGTCCTCCGAAAAAAGACACAGATAGTTGGAAGTTAACAGTGATGGGAATTATTAGTACTAAGGGACAATAGGCAGGGCACTAACAGAGTTTTGTATGGTTTGACATAGCATTTGTGGCCCCAAATAAAATATAGGCTGCAAGAGAGCAGAAATGTTCATTTGATTAGTTCATAGATACATCCCAATTACCAAGAGCAGTCCTTGATGAAAAAGATGTGCTGAGTAGGGATTTGCAAAATAAATAAATAAATGAACTAATTTGCACTTGAATTTGCCTACTACATACATGCAATGACTTCCCAGTCTATTTGTCTACCTCTTCTCTGATATCCTCATGAATATTTCTAAAAGCCTCCTGGATATGTCCAGTGGAGGTTCTATAGGCACTTCAAATACTGGATGTTGCGAAACACTCTTATCTACACATAATTCACATCAACCTTAGACTTGGCTCCTGCATTGCCATCCACGCTATTCTTAAGACCAGAAGTCATGGGGTCAGCTCAACTTCTTTCCTGTCATGAATCAATCAACAAATTTTACCACTAAGCTACTTTTTGCATGTGTGTCCTCTTTTCCATCCCCATTGCAAATATTTTAGGTTAGAATGTGGTCATTTCTTCCATGAAAAAATGAAATAATTCCTAAAATACTCTGAGAAAAATTTTGCTTATTAATTGAGTCTCTCAACTGTATCTATTACAATGTTCTCAGGATTATATTTAAAGAGCACTATCTATTTGTGTCATTTCCTTGCTTACAATTTTTGGATGACTCTTAGTTGTTTGGAGAATATATTTTAAACTCATTATTAAGGTATACAAGTCCTTTTCTTTCTGACCACAACCTTTCTCAGTTACTCCTCAGTTTCATTTATTTATCAGTGGATTTAACGAATATATGCTAGAGGTGCTATATGCTAGAGGTGCCACACCCTGTGCTAAGTGCTATTACTTAAGAGTATCCTTCTTTTCTAGAGTGGGCCTAATGTTTACTCTTTAAAAATAAAAAAAAAATGTATGACTTACCAAAGGATTTTCACTATTTGTTTATTCATAATAATAAACAGCATAACATTAACCATGTGATTGTTTCAAAGGAATCAAACCTTTTCAGTTCCCCTTTTTTACCTCTCAGGTGCAGAAATCAATGGTCATGGTGAGACTGGATCAAAGCACCATTACCTCATTTGAAATGCATTTGATGACCAATTTCCTCTCTGTTTTTTTGTAATAACAATATAGCAACTAAGAATTAAATGTTCCATTTGTTAAAATATGTGCATTTTATTTTATAATTTTTTTAAAGTTTTAATTTTTAATTTTCCTTTGTATATTATAGTTGTACATATTTATGGGGTACATGTGAACTTTTGATACAAGCATACAATGTGTAATGATCAAATCAAGGTAACTGGGATTTTGTTTTTGTGAAATCATATAGATCTTAATTCAATTATCTAAAAACAGTGAAGAGTAATAATTTTCTAATCCTATTTCCGTGGGAGAGAAAAGTATTTTTAATTCTATGTTTATATATATTTGTATCTTTCCAAAGGCTCTCAGTTTTCATTTTTGACTTCTTATCCCTAATATTTTGAAGAAATATAGTCTCTTTTGTTTTTATATTATACATTTATAAAACTATACATTTTACTGGATTGATAGATTTGCATGTTAAGAGGTGGTCCTACATATATGATGATGAGAATTCTCTCTCTCACCCATTTCTGTTTAGTACAAATGATTCATTCGGCCTTTTAGGTACTGATTTCAGAAATGAATTGTGCACTTGGGTGCAGCAACCTTATTTTAGCCCAAGATCATAGATATATCCCCACACTGCAACAAACACCCCTCCTTTTATTTTATGTAGCTACTACACCTCAAGATCTCATTTATTATCACGTCAGCACATAGGAACATCCTTTTGTAAAGGGTAGTAAACAATCTTATCTTTGCATTAACCTATAATGTAACCCCTTTACCTCCTCTTAGTTCATAGTAAACTTTCTTCTTTAACTCAGGTGGAAAAACAAATATATTGACACATATAGTTCTTGAAAATATTTATGCCTAGGAATGTACTGTAGCTATCTTTACCCACTAATATGCAAAGTTTACACTGGAGAGTTCACATTGTAGGTAATTGTGTAAACATATATTCACAAATATATATTTCTATATATTTTTAATAAACATATATACATATCCATAGTATATACTTGCCAGGGAAAATTAGGAAATGCCTGCTTTCTTTAAGTTTATCTTAGTGAAAGTTTATGATTTGTCATGCATCTGGAAAATAATATATGTTATTGAAAATTTTCCCTTTATTGTTTCATTATATAAATATGCCTCACTCTTTCCTTTTCCCAATTTCAATCAATATCCAGAATTTTCCACTTTTACTCATCATTCTGTCCCTTTATGTATTTTCTTCATTAGCCTCAGTTCATGAAATATCTTCAAATAACATTTCTGATGGAAAATACTCCAAGACAAACAGAAAATATGTTTATGTATCCCAACTGTGATCAAATGCACCAGGCAAATCTGTCAATTCTCAATAGGCTTCAGCAACACAAAAGCTCATAATATATGTGTGTCCTAAAAAGGGCATATCATGTTTCTAGCTATATTCCTGTGTGTTGCCAACCCTGCAAATTATTAGGTGCTTTTTTTAAACATTATTACTTTTTGAAATGTTTAAAAACTTTTATTTAGGTTCAGAGATACATGTGTAGGTTTGTTATACAGGTAAACTCATGTTACAGGGGTTTGTTGTACAGATTATTTCATCACCCAGTTATTAAGCATAGTACCTTACAGTTATTTTTTCTGATCCTTTCTCTTTTCCCACCTTTCACCCTCAAGTAGGTGCCAGTGTCTGTTGTTCCCCTCTTTGTGTCCATGTGCTTCTATTATTTAGCTCCCACTTATAAGTGAGAACATGCACAGTATTTGTTTTTCTGTTCCTGCTCTAGTTTGCTAAAAATAATGGCTTACAGCTCCATCCATGTTCCTGCAAAGGACATGATCTCTTTGGTTTTTTTATAGCTGTATAGTATTCCCTGGTATATATGTACCACATTTTCTTTATCCATTCTGCCACTGATAGGCATTGTATCAGTTTGTTCTCACACTGCTAAAAGACATACCCTAGACTGAGGGATTTATAAAGAAAACAGGTTTAATTGACTCCCAGTTCTGCATGGTGGGCAAGGCTTCAGGAAACTTACAATCATGGTGGAAGGGGAAGCTGGTATGTCTTACATGGCAGCAGGAGAGAGTGTGTATATGTGTGTATATGAGTGCAGGAAAAACTACCACTTATAAAACCATCAGATCTCATGAGAATTTACTCACTACCATGAGAACAGCGTGCGGGAAACTGCCCCATAGTCTATTCACTTCCCACTTGGTCTCTTCCTCAACACCTGGGGATTATAATTAAAGATGAGATTTGGGTGGCAACACAAAGCTAAACCATGCCTTTCCACCCCCTGCCCCTCCCAAATCTTATGTTCTCACATTTCAAAACCAATAATACCTTCCCAACAGTCTCACAAAGTCTTAACTCATTTCAGTATTAACTTAAAAATCCAATTCCAAAATCTCATCTGAGAAAAGGCAAGTCCCTTCTGACTATGAGCCTGTAAAATCAAAAGCAAGCTAGTTCCTTCCAAGATACAATGGGGTTACAGGCATTGGATAAATGTTGCCATTCCAAATGGGAGAAATTGGCCAAAACAAAGGGGCTACAGGCTCTATGCAAGTACAAAATCAAGTGGGTTGATCATAAAATCTTAAAGCTCATAAATAATCTTCTTTGACTCCATGTCTCACATCTAGGTCATGCTGATGCAACAGGTGGGGTCCTCTGCCCCTGTGGCCTTGCAGGATACAGCCACCCTCCCTGCTGCTTTCACAGGCTGGCGTTGAGTGTCTGTGGCTTTTCCAGGCACATGGTACAAGCTATCAGTGTATCTACTACTCTGGAGTCTGGAGGACAGTGGCCCTCTTCTCACAGCTTCAGTAGGCAGTGTCCCAGTGGAAACTCTGTGTGGGGGCTCCAACCCCACATTTCCCTTCTGCACTGCCCTAGCAGAGGTTCTTCATGAGCGCTCCACCCCTGCGACAAACTTCTGCCTGAACATCCAGGTGTATCATACATCCTCTGAAATCTAAGTGGAGGTTCCCAAGCCATATCAAGCATTTAGATTGATTCCATGTTTTTGCTATTGTGAATAGTGCTACAATGAATGTGTGCATGCATGTGTTTTTATAATAGAATGATTTCTATTCCTTTGGGTATATATCCAGTAATGGGATTGCTGGGTCAGATGGTAGATTTGTTTTTAGCTCTTTGAGGAATCACCACACTGCTTCCATAATAGTTGAACTAATTTACAATCCCACCAACAGTATATAAACATTCCCTTTTCTCAACTTTGCTAGCATCTATAATTTTTTGACTTTTTGATAACAGTCCTTCTGACTGGTGTGAGATGGTGTCTCATTGTGGTGTTGATTTGCAATTCTTTAATGATCAGTGATACTGACTTTTTCATATGCTTGTTGGCCGCATGTATGTCTTCTTTTGAAAAGTATCTCCTTTTGTTTTTTTCTTGTAAATATGTTTAAGTTCCTTGTACATGCTGGATATAGACCAATGGAATAGAATAGAGAGCCTAGAAATAAGGCCACACACCTACAACCATCTGATCTTCACAAAGTTAGCAGAAACAAGCAATGGGGAAAGGACTCCCTATTGAATAAATGGTGCTGGAATAAGTGGGTAACCATATGCAGAAGATTGAAACTGGATCCCTTCCTTATACCATATACAAAAATCGACTCAAAATGAATTAAAGACTTAAATGTAAAACCCAAAACTATGAAAACCCTGAAAGACAACCTAGGCAATACCATTCTGGACACAGGAACTAGCAAAAATTTTATGAAAAAGATGCCAAGGCTGGGCGCGGTGGCTCATGCCTGTAATCCCAGCACTTTGGTAGGCCGAGACAGGTGGATCACGAGGTCAGGAGATTGAGACCATCACCTAACACTGTGAAACCATGTTAGTAGTGAAACCCCATCTCTACTAAAAATACAAAAAATTAGCCAGGCATGGTGGAGGGAGCCTGTAGTCCCAGTTACTCGGGAGGCTGAAGCAGGAGAATGGTGTGAACACGGGAGGCAGAGTTTGCAGTGAGCCGAGATCGTGCCACTGCAGTCCAGCCTGGGAGACAGAGCAAGACTCCATCTTAAAAAAAAAAAAAAAAAAAAAAAAAAAAGAGATGCCAAAAAAAATTGCAACAAAAGCAAAAATTGACAAATGGGATTTAATTAAACTTAAGAGCTTCTGAACAACAAGAGAAAATATCAACACAGATCATGGCAGATGGGAGGCAGGACTAGATTACAGCTCCCACTCAGAGCAGTGTGTGGAGGCTTGTATTGTGAACTTTTGCTCCAGAACTACTGCAGGAATACATTAGGAAAGCCAAGAGAACCCACAGACCCTCTGGAGGAAGCAGATTGCTCCTGCAGGACTCAGGAGACACCCAAATACTGTGAGTGCCCAAACTGTGGAAGCTGGAAAAGAGGATTGTCTGCCCCAGAACACACCCCCACACTGGGGAACCCGAAGGTCTAGATTACAGGAGAAGATTCTTATCTTACCTGGAGCTGAGTCAATTTAGAGACCTGAGAGGAATACATGGGTAGAGAAAGCAGCTGGAAGAGCCCTGTGGGCTTGCTGGGTCCCCAAGCAAGCTAGTTCTACCCTGCCTCACAGGGGTCCTTGGAGAGGGCAGCCAGAGGCACTAGAAAAAGGCTTCCAGGAGAATGAAACCTCCAGCTGAACTTTGTTAACAATTTGAACCCATCGAGAAGTCTCCTGGCCAGAACTCAGGAGAGAGTTTGAATCCGGTGTGCAGACTCCACAGGCAGGGGAAGAACAAAAGCCCTAATTGCTTTTGCAGCTGGGAGGTGGGTAGCCTGGGGCAAGTTCTCTTACCTGCTTGCTCACTGCCTGGAAACAGACTCGTGCTGTTGGGGGAGGCACAGTGGGGGTGAGACAAGCCCTTTGGGTTACGTGGGAGCTAGGTGACTGCTGGCTTTCCCCCACTTCCTTGACAACCTGCATGACACAGTACAGGCAGCCATAATCCTCCTATGAACATAATCCTATTGACCTGGGAACCTCACCCCCATCCCCCAAAGCAGCTGCAGCAAGACCAGCCCAAGGAGGGTCTGAGTTCAGACATGACTAGCCCTGCCCCCACCTAATGGTCCTTCCCTACCCACCCTGGTAACTGAGGACAAAGGGTATATATTCTTGGGAGCTCTAGAGCTGATGCTCTCTTGAACACGCCACCTCCTGGCAGGAGGCCAACCAGTGCAAAAATAGTGCATTAAGCAACCAAAGCCAAAGACCCTCACAGAGTCCATCTTACCTCCCTGCAATCTCCACTGGATCAGGTGCTGGTATCCATGGCTGAGAGACCCACAGACAGTTTACATCACAGGAGTCTGGGCAGACCACTCCCAGTACCAGCCCTGAGTCTGGTAGACTTGCTGGGTGGCTAGATCCAGCAGAGAGATAACAATCACTATAGCTCAGCTCTCAGGAAGCCACATGCCTAGGAGAAGGGAAAGAGTACAACATCAAGGGAACACCCCATGGGACAAAAGAATCAGAACAACAGCCTTGAGCCCTAGACCTTCCCTCTGACAGATCCTACCCGAAAGAGAAGGAACCAGAAAACCAACTCTAGTAATATGACAAAACAAGTTATTTAATACCACCACCCCCCGAAAAAAATCACACTAGCTCACCAGCAATGGATCCAAACCAGGAAGAAATCCTTGATTTACTTGAAAAGGAATTCAGAAAGTTAGTTATTAAGCTAAACAGGGAGGCACCAGAGAAATGCGAAGCCCGCTCTAAGGAAATTTAAAAGATGATACAAGAAGTGGAGGGAAAAATAGTCAATGAAAAATAGATCGCATAAATAGAAAACATTCAAAACTTCAGGAAACAATGGACATGCTTATAAAAATGCAAAATGCCCTGGAAAATCTCAGCAATAGAATCAAACAAGCAGAAGAAAGAACTTCAGAGCTCAAAGATAAGGTATTTGAATTAACTCAATCCAACAAACACAAAGAAAAAAGAATACAAAAGTATGAACAAAGCATCCAAGAAGTCTGGGATTATGTTAAATGACCAAACCTAAGAGCAATTGGCATTCCTAAGGAAGAAGAGAAATCTAAAAGTTTGGAAAACATATTTGGGGAAATAATCAAGGAAAATTTCCCCAGCCTTGCTAGAGACCTAAACATCCAAATACAAAAAGCTCAAAGAACACCTGGGAAATTCATCACAAAAAGAACATCGCCTAGGCATATTGTATCAGGTCATCTAAAGTTAAGATGAAGGAAAGAATCTTACGAGCTGTGAGGAGAAAGCACCAAGTAATGTGTAAAGAAAAACCTGTCAGATTAACAGCAGATTTCTCAGCAGAAATCCTACAAACTAGAAGGAACTGGGTCCCTATCTTTAACCTCCTCAAGCAAAACAATTATGAGCCAAGAATTTTGTATCCAGCAAAACTAGGCTTCATAAATGAAGGAAAGATAGTCTTTTTCAGACAACCAAATGCTGAGAGAATTTGCCACTACCAAGCCAGCCCTACAAGAACTGCTAAAAGGAGCTCTAAATCTTGTAACAAATCCTGAAAACACATCAAAACAGAACCTCTTTAAAGCATAAATTTCACAGGACCTATGAAACAAAATACAATTAAATAAAAAAAAAAAAACAGGGTATACAGGCAACAAATAGCATGATGAATGGAATGGTACATCACATCTCAGTACTAACATTGAATATAAATGACCTAAATGCTCCACTTAAAAGATACAGAATTTCAGAATGGATAAGAACTCACCAACTAACTATCTGCTGCCTTCAAGAGACTCACTTAACACATAAGGACTCACATAAACTTAAAGTAAAGGGGTGGAAAAAGACATTCCATGCAAATGGACACCAAAAGCAAGTAGGAATAGCTATTCTTATATCAAACAAAACAAACTCTAAAGCAACAGCAGTTAAAAAAGACAAAGAGGGACATTATACAATGATGAAATGCCTTGTCCAAAAAACAGGAAAATATCACAATCCTAAATATAAATGTACCTAACACTGGAGCTTCCACATTTATAAAACAATTACTAATAGACCTAAGAAATAAGATAGATAGCAACACAATAATAATGGAGACTTCAGTACTCCACTGACAGCACTAAACAGGTCATTGAGACAGAAAGTCAACAACAAAAAAATGGATTTAAACTATACCCCAGAACAAAAAGACTTAACAGATATATAAAGGACATTGTAACCAACAGCTGCAAAATATACATTCTATTCAACAGTACATGGAACTTTCTCCAAGATAGACCACATGATAGGCCACAAAACAAGCCTTGGTATATTTAAGAAAATTGAATTATATCCAGCACTCTCTCAGACCACAGTGGAATAAAACTGGAAATCAACTCCAAAAGGAAACTTCAAAACTATGCAAATACTTGAAAATTAAGTAACCTGCTCCTGAATGAGCATTGGGTCAAAAATGTATCAAGATGGAAGTTAAAAAAGTGTTTAAACTGAATGACAGTAGTGACACAACCTATCAAAACCTATTGCATACAGCAAAGGTAGTGCTAAGAGGAAAGTTCATAGCATTAAAAAGTCTGAAAGAGCACAAACAGACAATCTCAGGTCACACCTCAAGAAGCTAGACAAACAAGAACAAACCAAACCCAAACCCAGCAGAAGAAAGGAAATAACCAAATGAGAGCAGAACTAAATGAAATTGAAACATAAAAATTACAAAAGATAAATGAAAAAAAAGCTGGTTCTTTGAAAAGATAAATAAAATTGATAGAACATTAGCAAGATTAACCAAGAAAAGAAGAGAGAAAATCCAAACAAGCTCAATTAAAAACAAAACAGGAAATATTACTACTGAAACAACTGAAATACAAATGATTCAAGGCTACTATGAGCACCTTTACCCACATAAACTAGAAAACCTAGAGGAGATGGATAAATTCCTGGAAAGTTACAACCTTCTTAGCTTAAATCAAGAAGAAGTAGATACCCTGAACAGACCAATAACAAGCAGTGAGATTAAAATGGTAATAAAAAATTACCAACAAAAAAAAGTCCAGGACCAGACAGATTCACAGCAGAATTCTACTAGACATTAAATAAGAATTAGTACCAATCCTATTGACACTATTCCACAAGATAGAGAAAGAGGGAACCCTCCCTAATTCATTCTATGAAGCCAGTATCACCCTAATACCAAAACCAGGGAAGGACATAACCAAAAAAGAAAACTAGAGAAACTATAGACCAATATCCCTGATGAACATAGATGCTAAAATCCTTAACAAAATACTGGCTAACCAAATCCCACAATATATCAAAAAGTTATTCTATCATGATCAAGTGGGTTTCATACCAGGCATGCAGAGGTGATTTAACATACACAAGTTCAAAAACGTGATACACCACATAAACATAATTAAAAACAAAAATCACATGATCATCTCAATAGATACAGAAAAACCATTTGACAAAATCCAGCATTCTTTATGATTAAAACTCTCAGCAAAATTGGCATACAAGGAACACACCTCAATGTAATGAAAGCTATCTATGACAAAACCACAGCCAACATAATACTGAATGGGGAAAAGTTGAAAGCGTTCCCTCTGAGACCTGGAACTAGACAAGAATGCCAGTTCTCACCACTCCTCTTTAGCATAGTACTTGGAGTCCTAGCCAAAGCAATTAGATAAGAGAAAGAAATAAAGGACATCCAAATCAGTAAAGAGGAAGCCAAGCTGTCACTATTTGCTGATAATATGATTATTTTCCTAGAAAACTTTAAAGACTCTTCCAGAAAGCTCCTAGAACTGATAAAAGAATTCAGCAAAGCTTCCAGATACAAAATCAATGTACACAAATCAGTAGCTCTTCTATAAACCAACAGCAACTAAGCTGAGAATCAAATCAAGAACTCAACCACTTTTAGAATAACTGCAAAAAATAAAATAAAATAAAATAAAATAAAATAAAATAAAATAAAATACTTAGGAATATACCTAAGGAGGTGAAAGACCTCTAGAAGGAAAACTACAAAACACTGCTGAAATAAATTATAGATGACACAAACAAATGGAAACACATCCCATGCTCATAGATGGGTACAATCAATATTGTGAAAATGAATATACTGCAAAAGCAATCTACAAATTCACTGCAATTCCCATCAAAATACCACCATAACTCTTAACAGAATTAGAAAAAAACAATCAGAATTCATATAGAACCAAAAAAGACTAAGCAAAAAGAACAAATCTGGAGGTATCATATTACCTGATTTCAAACTATACCATAAGGCCATAGTCAGCAAAACAGCATGGTACTGGTATACAAACAGGCACATAGACCAGTGGAACAGAAGAGACAACCAAGAAATAAACCCAGATACTTATAGCCAACTAATCTTCACCAAAGCAAGCAAAAACATAAAGTGGGGAAAGGACACCCTATTCAACAAATGGTGCTGAGATAATTGGCAAGCCATGTAGAAGAATGAAACTGAATCCTCATCTCTCACCTTATATAAAAACCAACTCCAGACGGATCAAGGACTTAAATCTAAGACCTGAAACTTTAAAAATTCTAGAAGATAACATTGGAAAACCCCTTCTAAACATTGGCTTAGGCAAGGATTTCATGTCCAAGAACCCAAAAGCAAATGCAATAAAAACAAAGATAAATAGCTGGGACTTAATTAAACCAGAGAGCTTTTGCATGGCAAAAGGAATGGTCAGTAGAGTAAACAGACAACTCACAGAGTTGGAGAAAATTTTCACAATCTATACATCTGACAAAGGACTAATATCCATAATCTATAACGAACTGAAACAAATTAGCAAAAGAAAAAAAAAGCAAACAATCCCATCAAAAAGTGGGCTAAGGACATGAATAGACAATTCTCAAAAGAAGATATACAAATGGCCAACAAAAATATGAAAAAAATGCTCAACATCTCTAATGATCAGGGAAATGCAAATCAAAACCACAATGCAATACCACCTTACTCCTGCAAAAATGACCATAATAAAAAAAAATAGATGTTGGCGTGCATGCAGTCAACAGGAACAGTTCTGCACTACAGTGGGAATGTTAACTAGTACAACCACAATGAAAAACAGTGTGGAGATTCCTCAAAGAACTAAAAGCAGAACTAGGATCCAGCAATCCCACTACTGGGTATCTACCAAGATAAAAAGAAGTCATTATACAAAAAAGACACTTGCACACACATTTATAGCAGCACAATTCGCAATTTGCAATTCACAATTGCAAAAACATGGAATCAACCCAATCAACAAGCGGATAAATAAACTCTGTGTGTGTGTATATATATATGTATATATATGTATATATGTGTGTATGTATATGTGTGTATATACATATGTATACATATACATATATACACACACACATATATATACACACATATATATACACACACACATATATATATGGAGTATGATGGTATACTACTCAGACATAAAAAGGAATGAATTAATGGCATTCCCAGCGTCCTGGAGGGGACTGGAGACTATTATTCTAAGTGAAGTAACTCAGGAATGAAAAAGCAAACATCATTACATTCTCACTCATAAGTGGGAGCTAAGCTATGAGAATGCAAAGGCATAGAATGACACAATAGACTTTGGGGACTCAGGGGAAAGAGTGACAAGGGGATGAGGGATAAAAGACCATACACTGGGTGCAGTGTATACTGCCCGGGTGATGGGTGCACCAATATTTCACAAATCACCACTAAAGAACTTACTCATGTAACCAAACACCACTTGTTCTCCAATAACTTATAAAAATAAAAAAAAAATTTAAAAATAATACTATCAACACAGCAAACAGATATCCTGTGGAATGGGAGAAAATATTTGTGAACTATGCACCTGACAAAAGTGCTTTGTTATATTTTCCTCTAGTTAAATCATATTTCTGGTATATGAGTAATGCTAGAAAAAAAAGCAGTAAATGAGAATGTTTCAGTTCTATCCTGTATGTTCTTGCTAAGAAATTCTAAGAAGCAACTGAGAGTCTGTTTTACTACAGACATCAGCTTGTGTTCTCTTAACAGAATGACATAAATGACAGTAGAAAAAACTAGGAATAGTATGTGGGCAGGTGAAAAGGTAAATACACTCAGGTTTTTGGGCAATCGTACATGATTGGTATATTAATGCAAAGATTTTGAAGACAGTAATTTCCCTCTTTCTAGCACCTCTCTTCCAAAGTACATTACAAAGTAACTTTTTTTTTTTTAACAAAAGCAACTATAATTCTTGTCCAGGCTCATCATATATCAACAAAGGTTGAGAAAGGCAAGTGGAGAATAAATAGACCTCAAATACTCTTGCCTTATCTGGTTTTGTTACTTTGAAAGGCCCCCTTCACTCGTCTCTCAGTCTGCAGTCTGTGGGTCCCAGGTGTTGCTGAGATTTAAATAAATAAAGACACCTCAAGGCACAAGAAGACACACTGAACATGATTAGTAAATGTTCGGTGCTTTTCTTGGTAGACAATGTGTAGCCAGTGAATTTAGGGCTGCACTAAATGACTTCTAAAACCCTTTGCAGGCCTGAAATTCTATTATGAGGAATCAATTAACAAGAGCAAGTTTCTGATGTGTACACCTGCTCTCCTTATTTTGAGGAAACAGCAAGATAATATATATCCCAATAGAACAGATTAACACGTAGACAAGCTGGAGGGGGTATTGGCCTAATATTTTGAAATCCTTGCTTCACAACTTGGGCCATAAATATACAGCTGGTATATCACGGATATTTATAAGAGTATTTGTTTTGAAATTCAAGTTTGGTTTACCTGCAGTATATAAAAATCACTTCAGATTTGTATATATATATATATATATATATATATATATATATATATATATATGATTGTATATGGAGAATATACAAAGATGATGTGACGTCCCAGAGGTAACATTTATTTCATTATTTGAAAGGGATGTTTCAATATTACTAGAACTATAAAGCACCTTGAATCCTAGGATAAAATGATACTTCATATTTTAATATTTGGGGTAAAAATTATGTATCTCCTTACATGTTTATACTGAACCTGGAACCCAAAGAATATTTCCTAATCACTGGTGGGCTGTATCCTGTCCCTGTTCTATAATTACTAAATCTAACGTGCAGTAGGTTCACATGACAAATGTCTATTTCTATCTGATGAGCTGCCGCTTCTCATTATTTGCTTGGATTCAAAGGGGCCTGATTGATGCAAAATTCCAAGCCAAAGCTTTTGCTAAAGCAAAACTGTGTCGACTGATACTGCAATTTGTGGGGTTCAATATTTATGAATAGTGAACCAGTCACAGGGGAAATGACTAAAACAGAAAGCATTGAGCAATAAGATAGGTGATGTCCCAAACTTTAACATAAACTTTGGTCAAAGAATTGGCTGACTCCTAGGTATCTGGAAAAGAGAGATTCTGTGTTGTATTGTTGTGCCAAAAAGTGGTATGTTAGTGGGCTACTCACAGAAATGGTTGCAGACTAGAAGCTACAACATCTTGAATGTGTGCCCACCTGTGACCTTTCACTGCCCATTATGCACATCGAGGAATATCAGGATGCACTTCAGGACATTTTCTAAAGAACAGTCTGGAGTTGTTGATAGGAAAGAAAGCTGACCTTCTTATATAGCACAATTTTCCCTGTAAGTGCTTCATAAATACAGATATACCAACCTGCTGCCTTTCCCTCAGATACTCTGACTTAGAAAATAAATGAAGATAATTATCACTTTTAATTGCAGTTCAGAGCTCTCAATTCTTTGTCCAGGTTAGTTTTTTCTAAACCATGTATTAAGGTCAGTTGAACTTCTCTAATATAACCATATTTATTTCAATGAGAAAAAAGAAGGAAAAAATTAAAAAGTCATCCGTTTCCACCAGTTATGCATTTGCACACCCCCTACCTAGGAACGTATTCACCAACACAGATGGTCACAGTGTCGTCCTTGGGTGTTAAGTTCTCTGTTCTTGATGCTCCAGCTGTTATTTTCTAGTAACGTAGCAAGTATCTCAGAAACAAATGCTATCGAGGCATGTTTTCCCATCTGTAATACATAAAGGTGTATTTATACAATGCTATTAAGTGTGCTGTTTTACTAAGCACCTCTCTTATAAATTTTACATTCCTTGGAGACAAATGTTTTTTCTCGTATTTCATTTGCTTTACTTACAATCTCTAATTCACTGAGTCAGATAATATTAGAGTGAAAATTACAGTGCAGGCAGATCACTCACGCAAATACAGTGCAGAACTGAAAAAAAATTGAATTGTTTGAATTCCAATTCAAGTTTAAATCTACTAGGTAAAGTATATATTTTGATATATAAACCCTCATGAATCTCATTCCAGACTTATAAATTTTATTTCATTTACATCAACTTTCTAATCAGTTAGTGGGGCACACAAATACGCTTAGTGCACTGTGAAATGCAAGCCATTCTCAATAAAGGCCAGACAGGAAATTTATTTTCCTTTATCAGAATTGGCAAAGCAGAAAACAAAGTTGGAACATTACTTTGAGACTTGTTTTAGCAAAGGGGTTAATGAACTCTCAAATTGTTTTCTGCTCTGTTTATGCTTTACATGAAAATCTATGATGTTCAACTCCATCCTATTTTATCCCCAAATTAACTTCTGTAATGGCAGGCTCCAAAATGTATCCTGAAGAGAATGCTGAAACAGAAAGCAGTGAGCAACAATGCTGCCATTCAGGTTGCAATATACATGACGTTTACTTTGAAGAAACAGGTAACACCTCATCAATAGGAGTAGCAGTCCTATTTTAGGAAGAAGTGATGAGGAGATAATTGCTTATTGTATTACTTTTCTGGAATGGCTATGACAAAGGCCACAAACTGAGGTACTTAGAACCACAAAGATGTATAGTCACACAGTTCCGGAGGCTGGAAGTCTGAAATCAAGGTGTTAGCAGCATACATTCCTCCTGAGGACAGTGAGAGAAGGATCTGTTTCAGGACTCTTTCCTTGACTGGTATATGACCATCTTCTTTTTTTTTTCTTTTTTTTTTTAATTATACTTTAAGTTTTAGGGTACATGTGCACAACGTGCAGGTTAGTTACATATGTATACATGTGCCATGTTGGTGTGCTGCAACCATTAACTTGTCATTTAACATTAGTTATATCTCCTAAGGTTATCCCTCCCCCCTCCCCCCACGCCACAACAGTCCCCAGTGTGTGATGTTCCGCTTCCTGTGTCCATGCGTTCTCATTGTTCAATTCCCACCTATGAGTGAGAGCATGCGGTATTTGGTTTTTTGTCCTTGTGATAGTTTGCTGAGAATGATGGTTTCCAGCTTCATCCATGTCCCTACAAACGACATGAACTCATCATTTTTTATGGCTGCATAGTATTCCATGCTGTATATGTGCCACATTTTCTTAATCCAGTCTATCATTGGTGGACATTTGGCTTGGTTCCAAGTCTTTGCTATTGTGAATAGTGCCGCAATAAACATACATGTGCACGTGTCTTTATAGCAGCATGATTTATAATCCTTTGGGTATATACCCAGTAATGGGATGGCTGGGTCAAATGGTATTTCTAGTTCTAGATCCCTGAGGAATCCCCACACTGACTTCCACAATGGTTGAACTAGTTTACAGTCCCACCAACAGTGTAAAAGTGTTCCTATTTCTCCACATCCTCTCCAGCACCTGTTGTTTCCTGACTTTTGAATGATCGCCATTCTAACTGGTGTGAGATGGTATCCCATTGTGGTTTTGATTTGCATTTCTCTGATGGCCAGTGATGGTGAGTATTTTTTCATGTGTCTTTTGGCTGCATAAATGTCTTCTTTTGAGAAGTGTCTGTTCATATCCTTCACCCACTTGTTGATGGGGTTGTTTGTTTTTCTCTTGTATATTTGTTGGAGTTCATCGTAGATTCTGGGTATAAGCCCTTTGTCAGATGAGTAGATTGCAAAAATTTTCTCCCATTTTGTAGGTTGCCTGTTCACTCTGATGGTAGTTTCTTTTGCTGTGCAGAAGCTCTTTAGTTTAATTAGATCCCATTTGTCAATTTTGGCTTTTGTTGCCATTGGTTTTGGTGTTTCAGACATGAAGTCCTTGCCCATGCCTATGTCCTGAATGGTATTACCTAGGTTTTCTTCTAGGTTTTTATGGTTTCAGGTCTAACATGTAAGTCTTTAATCCATCTTGAATTAATTTTTGTATAAGGTGTAAGGAAGGGATCCAGTTTCAGCTTTCTATATATGGCTAGCCAGTTTTCCCAGCACCATTTATTAAATGGGGAATCCTTTCCCCATTGCTTGTTTTTGTCAGGTTTGTCAAAGATCAGATGGTTGTAGATACACAGCATTATTTCTGAGGTCTCTGTTCTGTTCCATTGATCTATATCTCTGTTTTGGTACCAGTACCATGCTGTTTTGGTTACTGTAGCCTTGTAGTATAGCTTGAAGTCAGGTAGTGTGATGCCTCCAGCTTCGTTCTTTTGGCTTAGGATTGACTTGGCAGTGCGGGCTCTTTTTTGGTTCCGTATGAACTTTAAACTAGTTTTTTCCAATTCTGTGAAGAAAGTCATTGGTAGCTTGATGGGGATGGCATTGAATCTATAAATTACCCTGGGCAGTATGGCCATTTTCATGATATTGATTCTTCCTACCCATGAGCATGGAATGGTCTTCCATTTGTTTGTATCCTCTTTTATTTCATTGAGCAGTGGTTTGTAGTTCTCCTTGAAGAGGTCCCTGGGATGCAAGCCTGGTTCAACATATGCAAATCAATAAACGTAATCCAGCATATAAACAGAACCAATGACAAAAAACATATGATTATCTCAATAGATGCAGAAAAGGCCTTTGACAAAATTCAACAACCCTTCATGCTAAAAACTCTCAGTAAATTAGGTATTGATGGGACGTATCTCAAAATAATAAGAGCTATCTATGACAAACCCACAGCCAATATCATTCTGAATGGGCAAAAACTGGAAGCATTCCCTTTGAAAACTGGCATAAGACAGGGAGGCCCTCTCTCACCACTCCTATTCAGCATAGTGTTGGAAGTTCTGGCCAGGGCAATCAGGCAGGAGAAGGAAATAAAGGGTATTCAATTAGGATAAGGGGAAGTCAAATTGTCCCTGTTTGCAGATGACATGATTGTATTATCTAGAAAACCCCATCATCTTAGCCCAGAATCTCCTTAAGCTGATAGGCAACTTCAGCGAAGTCTCAGGATAAAAAATCAATGTGAATGTGCAAAAATCACAAGCATTCTTATACACCAATAACAGACAAACAGAGAGCCAAATCATGAGTGAACTCCCATTCACAATTGCTTCAAAGAGAATAAAATACCTAGGAATCCAACTTACAAGGGACGTGAAGGACCATCTTCTTCCTGTATATCTTTAGATGGCATCCTCCATGTTTGCATCCCTTTGTACAAATTTCCCTTTTATAAGGACACCAGTAATTTTGGGGTAGGGCCTCACCGTACTCCAGTATGACCTCACCCTCACATAAAGAATCACATCTGCCACAACCTTATTTCCAAATAAGGTCACATTCTGAGGTACTTACTGCTGGAATTTTAACATATGAGTGAGGGGGGAGCACAATTCAACCTATAACATTCATATATTTTAGGCATGTTCTCATATTTGCAAAAGATACGAGAAAAGTATTCAACATCATGAAACACTGAAGCCATGAGAAATACCATTATACCCCACCATAATGGCTAAGGATTCACACATCTTTCAGTAGCAGAATGGATTTGTTTGTTGTGGAATATTCATAGTAAAACACTACATGGGAATTAAGAAGGAAAAACTGCTACATGCTACACAACAGTTGAATTACACAAACTTTGGCAAGGATATAGAGCAACCAGACCATTGTGTATTGCTAAGGAGACTATAAAATGGTTCAACCACTCTGAAAAACTGTTTGGCATAATCTAATGCCACTTGAATTAGTCCATTCTCACACTGCAGTAAAGATACTAACTGAGACTGGGTAATTTATAAAGAAAAGAGGTTTAATTGACTCACAGTTCTGCTTGGGTGGGGATGCCTCAGGAAACTTACAACCACGGGAAGAAGCAGCAGGCACCTTCTTCATAAAGCAGCAGGAGAGAGTGTGAGCAGAGAGCAAAGGGGGAAGAGCCCCTTATAAAACCATCAGATCTCATGAGAACAGCATGGGGGAAACCACCCCTATGAGCCAATCGTGTTCCACCAGGTCCATCCCTCGACAACTGGGAATTACAGTTGGACATGAGATTTGGGTGGGATCAGAGAGCCAAAACATATCACTACTTATCCTATGACCCAGCAAATTTCACCCCCACATATATGCCAAAGAAAAATGAGTGCATATGTGCAGCAAAGGACATGTACAAGAATGTTCAAAACAGCTTTGTTAAAATTATCAAAAACCTGGAAACAACCATGTCTTTCAACAGTAGAATTGATAAGTGAACTGTGATATATTCATAGTAGAATTCTACCCAGCGATTAAAAAAAAAAAAAAAACTACTGCCACACACAACATTATAGCTGAATACTGCAGGCATAATTTGGGCCAAAAAACCACAATGTAAATGAGTATATACTATAAATTTCTATTCATATGAAATTTGGAAAAAGGTAGAACTAATAGTAATAAAAATCAGAATAAGAATTACCTTTAATGGGGTGATATTGATGAAAGGGGCATGAGGAAAGTTCTTGTGATATACTTCTTGTTCTACATCTTAATCCAGGCTGTGGTAAAGTCAGTAGATATATATGTAAAAATTTCAACATTTTTTGTATATGTGTTATTATCTAAATAAAAAAATTACAAAATACAAGAATGATAAAAAAGATTAGGTAACATGTATAGTACAGTTCTCATAAAATCATAAACAGAGTTGAGATAGCAAAAGCCAATAAGTAAAGGCAGAATCTAGTCATATCCTCCAGTTTTAAGATTTTATACCACTGGTTCAGAGGCTCAGCTATAGTAGAGAATTGGGAAATTTCACTTAACCTAAGAAAACTCTTTGCTTTCTACCTGCTTAAGTTGGGAAGTAGCAGTAGTGAGATGGTTTGGTCCTCACTTTCTGCCTCACCAAGGCCTCTCTCAGACATCACACCTACACTATACTTTCCTAATTCAACACGCATTAGGAAACTCCCATTTTATGATGGGTATTTATGGAAAATATAGGACTCAGGGGGATGATTAAAGATGTCCCTATATATTACATTCATTTTCAATCTTTTACATTTGAATCAAAACTCAAGGCCCAGGCCTGAGGCATTTTCAGTTTATGCCAAAATACTATAAGGAGAATATTTCCACTGGAATGACTCAGGCTACTCACCAAATATTTACACGTCCTTTCACACCCTTACCTCTAAAGAGCTGTAATGCAATGAAGAATTTGTAAATCTGGAGATGTTCCAGAATCATATAAATCCTCATATTTTGAATTCAAAACCAAACACCTTAAAAGAGAAGACTAACCCTTATTGAAAGTATTAGGAACATTGCTTATAAATGTCAGAAAATAAAGATTGTAAATAATTTATCTAGCCCTGTGTATGTTTCACCAATAGAAGAAAGGCAACAACAATATACACATCACGTTAGAAGTTGAATTCCACCTATTTTTAACTTTGAGTTGTGCATAGAGAAGAAGGAAATTCTTCTGGAGTCCATCAACTCATGGACAGATGTACATATGTTCTGAGTAATGCTGCAAGAAGTCTTCCTTTTTCTTTCTTCTCTTAATCAATTGCCTAATTAATTGCTTTTTTTAGCAGTAAGCATCAGGTTGCCTGAGGGCAACTGCCTTCTGATGCATAGCAGAAAAGTAATTTGTAGTTTTAAATCCATGAGATCACTTTTGAGTCAAGATTCAAGACACTATCTCTCTCTGGCACTTTTCATGGACAAAGGCACTGAAATATTTAAAAATGTAAGGGATAAAAATGTATGTGTAAAAAACAAAGAAGAGTGAAAAAGATAATTAAATATACTAATTATTAGGTCATTGATAACTTTTAAGGAAGTAGTTTCAGTAGTGTGATATTGGAGTAAAAGCCTTTAATTATTTTATTAAAATCTGTAGTAATGACTGACATCATTGGGTGGGCTAAGTATGGACTCTACATAGACATTTCAAGCATTGCTGCTATATTTTCTGGATATTTTCTCTCTTCGATTCAGCAAAATAACTTTCACCTATCATTGACAAATGCCTCTAGTCAGGGCTGATCCCAATCAATGGTAGAATGATGGTGAGGTTTGATCCAACCACCTTTCTGTTTAGTTCTTGCTCTAAAACCCAGAGACCCAGTGCTTAGAGAGTCCTGTATGGGAGGAGCAGCTGCCTGTGTATTCTTCCTGGTTTAGGATAACGCACAGTCTCCCAATTTACTGCTTCATTAAACTCTGTCTACTTGATCTCCATTCTACCAGACACTGAATGTGGCAGCCATGAGTGGCACACGCAGGAAACCAATGCGATGACTTCCTGAAAAGGTACCAATATCAGCTCAAATGATCAGTTTTTATGAAGGTACTTTAGGAAGTATTTAATATGGGAAAGTTCAAACAACATAAGGAGGGTCCATTTGAAGGTGAGGGTCTATTTCTCTTTCCCCTTCTAATCACACCTCATAAGTCATTATTGGCTCTGCTTTTTTAATGCTGCCCTTGCCTAGAGTATTAAAGACAAAAATAGGGAAGTAAAGGGAAGTGGAAATTATTCATCAATATTTACTCTTCTTTCTATGTGTCCAGGGCATAGACACAGAGCTGTGGCATTCTGATGCATCTTTGGTTTCACCAGCTGCAGAAGTGCAGGTGTATGTTTTCTTGATACTAAGAGGTTCTGTAGATATGTTATTATTGACTTTTTCCTCTCAAGGGTCTTCTGCTCTTGATGCTTCCTGCAACATATGTAGATGTTTTATGGCAGGAAGCCATAGAATTGGGCCCACTGGGAATACTTTTATTAGAATCCAACATGGACTGAAATAAAGTCCTATTGCAATTGGGACAATTTGCAAGCTCTCCTACTTACTAGTACATTCCTAATTTCCAAAAGCTCGTCTCTTCCCTACACACAAAGCAGCCTGGGGAAATGTCCGTTGACATATGTAAGTAAACCACAATTATGTTTCATTGTGCATGACCAGTCTATTAAGGGGTAGATTCATTATGTACTAGAGACAAAGGTATTTTCCCTCTTTCTCATTACTCTGATATCTAAAGTGCTAATAAAGGTTTTAAAATAATGTATGAGCAAGCACTGGATCCTTTCTTCTCCCAGGTCTCCCTCTTCAGGTCCTCAAATCAGATCCCTGATATCACAGTATGTGAATCCCCCATTGACTGAATCTCTGGACAGCATACAGAGTGAAGTATTGCTGAAATCACTTTCCTCTTCAGCTGCAATTTAATAATTCCAAAATAGTTATCAAGGCAAAGAAAACATAGATTTATAAGAGCATTTGAAGGAAAACTTATTCCCACCATGTTCTAAACTTCTCATGAAAAAGAAATATTTAGAAAATTCAGGATATATAGATTTTTTTCTGACTTCAAACACAGACCTGTTCATTACTTTGTCCATGCTAATATTTTACCAGAATCTCTGGTGGTACTGAAACTTAACATTATAAAGTTTTGGTTGTTGATGTTATTTTTTTACATTCACCTGAAAAATGCTGAATATGACATGATCAGAAAGTATTATTCCTTAATTCACTTACCAATTGTGACATATGTTGGGAAACATTTGCACATAATTCTTTGCTAGATACTGAGTTTCTGAGAAGGGGAATGAGAAAGACAATATTTACAAAGACTGTTTTGCTGTAGGAGACATTTTCCTAAATTATTTTATTTCTTTCTGACAATTTATTTAAAGATAATTATAGCTATATGGGACAATTTGGCATACAGAAAAAACATAGATGATATAGGTAGCAGCTGAGTACTTTGACATCAAAGATTTGTGTGAGCCTCTTTCTAATAATAAGGAATGGAAACAACCATGTTTCTCATATACTTTTCTGAGCTATCAATTTATAAATAATTTATTTGTATTAAAACCATTACTGCTTTCTTTTAAATCAGAGGAGAATATAATTAGAAAATGTTTATTGCCACAGAAGCATAATAGTGAATTTGAAAACCTGTCCATTATCTCACAAAATCCACATAAGACATGTGCCACTTGCACATAAAACAAAGCTGTTTAATCAGTATGACTGAAAGATCCTCAATCCTCGAGGCAGAAAAGGTTTAGAACAATATTGTCCTAGTGATGATAATAATAATTAGGTGCCATAAAGAATTATGTAAAACCTACAAAGCTAGTGGTAGAAATTAATGTTTTCCCCAAAGTATTAGCTACACATTGATTCTTGCAACGTTTTAGCCTAGGATTATATGAAAATGAAGCTTAAAACAGCATGAACAATCATCTCAGAACACATTTTTGGGAATTGTTCCTTTCTGAATTTTGGAATAATAGGAATTATAACTAGAAGAAAAGAGGAAGATAAAAGCAGAGAGGCATCTCAGTAAAAAACTGATGACCTTATTTTGTACATAGCAAAAGTTAGGCAGAAAAAAATTCCATTATTGGAACATTCAGGGTTTACTTCTCAGAACAATAGTCCCATGCTCTGTGCCACACAAGGACAAAAAAGTCAAAAATTATTCACATACATGTACAATATTAATTGTAATCAGGTGGTGAAATTTTATATTCAAATTCCTCTATTTAGCAATATTACTTTAACTATTATCAAAGTAAAGCAGAGTTTAAATTGGGACTGAAAAGATAAAAGCAAATATTGCACCACTTCGTAATTCATTCTGCATAATTTTAATTGTTTCACATTTTAAGGAGTAGCATCTTACTATGTAAAAAAAATGCATTTGACAAATACTTCTATCTCTGTTGATGTGACTGGATGCATTAGAAAAGATTTGTTCCAGGACAGAAAGAATTGCCTGCTTCCAAAATCTCTTTGTTAATCAGTTAGCCATAGTTCTTTTATTGTCCTTTATGGGAAGGATATTCAGGTTGTTGAGGCAAGTGTAGACTCATCAACCCTGGAAGGAACATTTTTACCCAGCCTCTCCTTGAATCAACCCTTTTTTCTGAATTATTAGTAAGCCATATTTCCAACAATTATAGTAAGTAGACCCATGAGAAAAACAACAAAAAAAATGCTCTTGACTTTTTAGTGAATGTATGCTGGGGTCATTTTCTTAATTTTAGTGATTGATTGTTCCCCAAATTCAATAATTACAGAATCTGTATGAAGAAAGCAGCTGCAAAGCTGCTGCTACAAGTAAGTAAAATATTACCCTCACATAAAAGGTCTCTCAAATGAATGGCTCTGTGCCCATTAGAGAAACTCTGTATTGTGATAAAACTACTGCAAATGTATGTGAAGAGCATAGGAATGTCAAGCAAATTCATTGTCTATAGTTATTACTTTCTTAGTTCTCTAAACTTTACTTACTAAATAATTAACACTAAAAACAAAACAAAACAAAAAAACAGCAACAGGGAAACAATACTTTTCATTGTGATTCTAAATCTGACTTCAGCACATGTTATAGCATTATTGTTCTCTGTGCTGTGATTTTGATTCAATTACCAACACTTTGTTTCAAAATGGAGTAGAACCCAATTCTGCAGAATGCAGTGCCTTAATTACCCTTCATTTACAGTACTCCCTTTCTTTTAACCAGATTTGTACTATGAGTTAAATTTGAATAAGCACATACCAAAATATTTTATTATTTGATATTTAAATATGTGTTTACCTTAAGTACTTTTGAACAGTCTCATTGTATTCCTTGAAACAATTAAACATTATACCTTTTAAAAAATTATCTGACTATTCTTTGGATATATCTTAATGGGGGAAAAGTCCGATTTCAAATGTGTTAGCAAGATATCTTACTGTGACTTTTAACCATGAAGTTTATATTGATGCAAAGGCTCCATTTAAAAAGAAAGTTGCCATAATATGCAACTCATTTTAAATCTCAATACATAATTGACAAGGCTAATTCAGTTCCTTTGAAGGAAGGCTCAACTTCCAATCATATTTTTCCTGAAAAACCCTAATTATTATATTTTACTGGTTCTTTAGTGGAATAAACCAGCCTTTCTCTGCTGTTTAGTTTAGAGCTATAATGACTGTCCAGATACATAAACCAAGAACCGGCGAAGAGCTTGTGCCATTGTCCAGTGAATTCAAGTTTCAGGAATAGTCACATATTCATGGAACCAATGTTTATTGAACATCTACAATGGACAAGGTACATTTTTGGTATTGGTGAGCAACAATAAACAAAATAGACAACACCCCCTACATTCATAGAGCTTGCGTTCTAGTTGCAGAAACAATAACTCAGGAAAAAATTAAACATTTATTATATTCTTTATAAAATTTCGAACAAGGAATAAAAGCCTAAGAGTGAAAAAGGAACATGTGTGCATGGGGGCAGGGTGGGGGGCAGGGGTGGGGCAGTGTCTCTATGTATGTTAGCCTAGGAAAAAACTGCTTCCAGATAATTCAAGAAATGCATTGAACTAATTCAGTTTATACCCTGAGAGAAACACAGCACTTTATTAAAGAATCAAAATGATGTTTCTTCCAGTGAATTCTGATGAAAATGTGGTAAGAAACATGCTCTTCAAGAAGTATATTTGAATCTAGTATAATAAGCAGAAAACAAATCTATTACATTGCATATTGATATGTTTGGGCTAGTTGGGTCTGTCTTTACCATTATCTTTCACAAAACTGAAAGATTCTGAGGAACAACAAGCAAGTTGTTTCACCTCAGTTGGAGGTCTAGAATTGCAAATGAATTAACAGTAAGGGAAAAAAAATATTTTGGCTCCAAACTTCAGTCCCACATGTGTTAGAGTGGATTATAAAACACACAAGAACAAGTGATCTTTCAGGTTACTTGGCAAACTAAACTTAAGCATCTTAATATAGGAACCATAAAATAATATTGCACATTTTTGTAGTTCCAACAAGCACTTTGAATTATTTTTAAATAAATTTTTAATAAGTAGTTTTGACTGAAGGAAAACTATCATGGTAATGATGCAAAATATACTAAAAAAGTAAGGAACATTTCTCACTGAAAGACACTGGAAATACATATACCTGCCTTTGAAGAGATGTCAGCACATCACATTTAAGCCATCTAGTCTGTAGAAAGATGACAAGGTATCTTATACTTTCTGTAAGATATTTAATATCCCTCTATCGTTTTCCCATCAGAAGAATTTGTAAATTTCCCAAATCTGTGTTCAAGTTACTCTGCCTCTCAGGATTCTCAGAGCAGCTGCCAATTTCTAGTACCAAATGTAGAGAAGGATCTCTCATGACCATAAATCAATTCTGTCACCATTTGGGATTACATAAGGACATAGAAGGAAAGACTTTGATCTGGACACTAAATCCAATTAACAATGAGCTAGACATTGGAGCAATCAGTCCCTTTTTCAGCAGTCTCTTTTCTGAAGTGTCCTTGGCCTGAGATCCATTGAGATGAAGGTCCTTGTGGGCTCAAAGACTACTCTCTCATAGCCAGTATTTGGACCTGCTCTCAGCAAGAGCCAGTGTTCCTATGATATGACCTCTTTCAGATTCTGGTCTTAGCTAAACTACATCTGGTGAAGAGTGATCTGTGTGTGAAATCTAATGAAGCACTCCGCAACTGGCTTCTAAAACTTGGGTCCTGATGGAGGCAGATGAGTTTTATTAAAACGTTACCAAGCCACTAATTTTGTTATTTGAAGAGCCCCACTAAGAGTTGCTTACAGAATTCTTTGCTATTTTTCAAAGAACTAAGAAGTAAAAGTTGGAACTTTTGTTAGCGGTGTTTCATCTTTCAGATACGATCATTCTTGCTCAGCATACCCACCTTCCTCACTAAAATGAAAGGGAATAATTCCCGTAGGAGTTAAGCTGCCTCTGCCAATTTCATTTTCACTAGAACCAATCAAGAAAAGACCATAACATCTTTTATTTCTCAGCAGAGTTCTTCTCTGTTCCTAAACACGGGTTACTTAGCCAATTATTGCGAACAGATGGATCTTCCATATTTATATGATTTAATATCAGTGATGACAATCTATCTCAAGGGAACTGACTCATGTAAGAAAAAAAGTTTTCTGGATTTGGATTTTTCAAAAAGGTGGCCAGGGTTTTCTTCTCTAAGGGAAAATCCCCTTCAAGCTGCCTGTAGAGATGTGTTTTCTAATTATGTGTAAGGCATGCCAGGAGGGGCCTGACACCTGTGTAGGGGAGAGATTCTGAGTACTGTGGTAGTGACCAGGGTCAGGTGGCTCAGGTTAGAGGTGCCAGGTGTACACGCCCCAGGCCAGTTTCACAGGCAGCCATTGTTTCCCCAAATCTAGACAAGACCAGAATGTCAGTGATGAACAACCTTGAGGGAGCTAGTTCTCACAGCGTTGTGTATCCAACTGTGTTGGAAATTACCCAGGGAAGCCTGTTTCAACAGGACTTCTAGCTGCAGTTGTAGGCCCAAAAGGTTCAAGGGAGTCTTTGAACTTGAGGATGCCTATCATTCCCAGGTTTTGAAAGCTTCTAAGAACCGCTAGCTGCCAGTCGCCAGGAAACAGAGAAAGGAAGTTAATAAGCTAACTCACTTTAGCCGTAATTTATTGCAGTTCATGTTTTTCCCTGTCTTTTTCGCACATTTGGAATGCAGTGTTACCACAGAAAGATCTGCTCCTCGGAATGTATTTTGAATCTTTTTTCTAATCCTTGCTTCACAGAGTTTCATAGTATCTGAAAAAAATATATGCTTTTAGTTATTCCTGTTGGTAAAATTTCTATAGGATCTAGCCACAACAAGCTCATAGATACACCTAGAGATTAATAGACATATAGTCTAATAGACTCACCTTCATTTCTACTGACTTCTAGTGACAGGCACAGACTGCTGTATTGCATGACGCAGTGAAAGAACTTGAGAAAGATAATCCAAAATTGGAATGTGAGGCCCCATGCTGCAACTACTGCTTTAGGACCTGGGGATAGTTTTCCTAACCTTTCTACAGTTTTAGATCTATAAAGTGGCCATAATAAAACATGCCCTATATCTCAAGATGTTTGCATATGAATCAAAGGAGATAATTTATTTAAAAGCTGTTTGATAAGGGCAATATCCTGCAGAAATAAGCATTTTGATTTTTATAGATATGCTACATCCAGAGCTTTCCCAAATTTGGGTTGCCTACTATTGAATATTTTATTTCTTAGGCCTCCTGCATTTATATAATTATATAATTCTCCACTCTGGGTGATAATTATATGTATATGAAGAAAAACCCTCGATAAGGGGAAATAGAAAAGGTTGGATATCTTCCTCCCCTAATGTTGCTCCCCTGAGGGTCCAGTACCTGGCCATGGTGGACTAATCACAAGAGAAATGCACTGCAGACATTCCTTCAAGCTTCTGAGGTTTTTTTTTTTAAACTATAAAAGTCAAAGCACCATGAGAAACATGCCATCTTGAAGGGGAAAGACCCATTAGTTGAACCAGGGGTGGAGTAACTTCTAATGGGGAAAAATAATAAAAGGTAGTTAAAGATAGTGTTTTCAAAAACCTCTGCTCTGCCAATTCTCATGAAAAATACATAAGTCATAGGACATTTGATTCTGGCCCTTAGGTGATTTGCAATTCAATGTGCCCAATCCTTCTGACCTCACTGACCAGAAAATAGCCAATGAAATTATTATTAATAAAGCAAATGAATGTTGTTCATGTTTTATGTTGTTGTCGTATATTACTTAGGAGTTATTTAGGGATGAATGGGGAGTGTATGGCTGCTGAGTTGACAATGTGGTTTTAATATCACTACTGATTGTCTACTGTCAAATTTGCATCACATCACCTTATAAAGTTTCCTTCTTCATTTGAATAATCATAATTTAATTTCATAATGGCCAGCTATTTCTATCAAAGTATTTCTTATTTTTTTATTCTTAAATTGTTTAATTTTTCTTCCAATACTTCCTCAGAATAGATTATCTAATAAAATTATTGGAAGAATCTAGATGCTTCTTTTTTATTCCCAGTTAAGTTTTTGAGTTAAAAGTCCTGTCTTCTAGCTCATGACAATTTTTGTGTTTGTGTTCTCAGGTCACTTTTCTACTTGTTGGGCCAGTTTATCATCTCTTGGTTTTCAAAGGTACTTAAACTACAACTTCCTCTAAAAATCAAATATTCTTTCTCTTTTTCCATGTCAAATACTTGCAGATAAAACAACATTGTGAATTCTCATTTTAAAAAAATACAGCTGTAGAAATAAGAAATATTATTTAAAACTTCCTCTGGAAGTAACATTATAAGTAAAACTTGAAAATGAATTACTATCTTTTAAAAGCAAATGTGAATCTAAACTTGATGTATTAATAATGGAGGGAAATCAACAAGCCAATAACAAACAACCCCGTTTAAAAAATGGGCAAAAGACACAAACAGACACATCTCAAAAGAAGACATACACGTGGCCAACAAGCATATGAAAAAATACTCAATATCACTGATCATTAGGGAAATGCAAATCAAAAACAAAATGAGACACCAACTCACACCAGCCAGAATAGCCATTGCCACAAAGTCAAAAAATAACAGATGCTGGTGAGACTGCAGAGAAAAGGGAATGCTTATACACTGCTGATGGGAATGTAAATTAGTTTAGCCACTGTGAAAAGCAGTTTGGAGATTTCTCAAAGAACTTAAAATAGAACTACCATTCTATTTTATATATATGGTATATAACCAGCAATACCATTACTGGGTATATACCCCCCAAAATATAAATCATTACACCATAAAGACACATGCACGTACATGTTCATCACAGCACTATTCACAATAGCAAAAACATGGAATCAACCTAGGTGCCCATCAATAGTGGACTGGATTGTTGGGAGCCAGCCCCCCAAAATCTGGCCATAAACTGGCCCCCAAACTGGCTATAAACAAAATCTCTGCAGCACTGTAACATGTCCATAATGGCCAAGCTGGAAGGTTGTGGATTTATGGGAATGTGGGCAAGGAACACCTGGCCCGCCCAGGGCGGAAAACCGCTTAAAGGCATTCTTAAGCCACAGACAACAGCATGAGAGATTTATGACTTAAGGGCATGTTCCTGCTGCAGTTAACTAGCCCAACCTATTTATTTAATTCAGCCCATCCCTTCGTTTCCGTAAGGGATACTTTTAGTTAATTTAACATCTATAGAAACAATGCTAATGACTGGTTTGCTGTTAATAAATACGTGGGTAAATCTCTGTTCAGGGCTCTCAGCTCTGAAGGTTGTGAGGCCCCTGATTTCCCACTTCACACCTCTATATTTCTGTGTGTGTGTGTCTGTGTGTCTGTGTCTTTAATTCCTCTAGCGCCACTGGGTTAGGGTCTCCCTGACCAAGCTGGTCTCTGCACTGGATAAAGAAAATGTGGTACATATACATCATGGAATACTACACAATCATAAAAAAGAATGAAATCATGTCCTTTGCAGCAATGTGGATAAAGCTGAAGGCCATTATCCTAAGCAAATTGACACAGGAATAGAAAACCAAATACCGCCTGTTTTCACTTTCAAGTAGGAGCTCAATATTGAGTACAAATGGGCATAAAGATGGGAATAATAGATACTGGGGTCTATTTGAGAGGGGAGTCTGGGAGATGGGTAAGGGTCAAAAAACTACCTATTGGAAACTGTGCTTATTTCCTGGGTGATGAAATAGTTTGTACGCTAAATCCCCACAACATGCAATTTACCTATGTAACAAACCCGTACACGTATCCCCTGAACTTAAAATAGAAGTTGAAAGGAAAAACAAAAAACGAAACAATTGGAATCACTTGGGGAAAAAAAGACATAGTTGTGGAGAGCAGGATTTCAGAACAAAGCTGCTTTGAAAAATATGGACTTTGACACCCAGGATATGCAGAGGTTTGAAAAGGTACAGGAAATGAAAAGGATTCTTTGGATATATTTTTAAAAAGGGAAATAATTGATTTAATACAGGAATCATAGGACACAATTGCAAAAAAAAAAAAGATATAGCTGCAAAAAATGTTAAAATTAAAGTTCCCGATATGTCTGACTTAACTAAAATTTGAACTTGCATTAAAGGAAGCAAAGACCAAGGAGATGACAATCTTTTTGGAAGAAAGCAAAGCCTAGCAGCTGGAGACCTGGAAGTCTTCCATGGACAAGAGACAGACAGCTTGAAATATGGGAGTTAAATCAAAAGATTCAGCTTAATAATGAATATATTCAGGTGGACTTAGCAAAGCTAAGAACTCTAATGACAAATTGAAAAGTTCAGTGCATTTCAGAGTTAACTAGTAAACATGAGTCAAATTTCTTTAAGGCTGAATTAAATAAAAGGAAATTTCTAAGTTTTTCCACGAAGCTAACATCTGTATTTATTACAATATCATAGTAGAGCAACATTAATGTGAATGAAATAATTATGTAAAAATATAACATCTACTACTGACATTTTGGAAACAAATGTCTTGAATAATCATTTCCACTGGTCCTGAAATCATGAGCATTTTAATTTTTATGGACCTTAATTTTTCTTAAGCCTTTTAATTTTAATTTTTATAGACCTTTATTTTTCTTAAATCAAGCACATTTTAAGACTTCTAAGAGCTTTGAATATAAAAACAACTTGTTTCTGTAGAATGGTTGTTCTCAAACAACTCTACACATTGGAATACTGTGTGGAATTTTAAAAACACTAATGCCTGAAGTCCAGGCCTGGAAATTCAGCTCTAATTTGTATGGAAGTGCAGTCTGGGAAATGGGGGCTTTTTAAAGCTCCCCAGGTAACAACAATGCACAGCCGTGTTTGAGAACCAACGATGTAAAAGGAATAAGAAAAAAAAAATCAGTTGATGCTTGTTTACAAGAATACAGCAAGCTACTTTAGCACAATCATCTGCTTAATGCACTGTCTCTTCAATTTATTTTCCAGCTGGGACTGAAATTATTGACCACAGAGTGTTTATGCAGTTAGTAACACTCATTCCAATTAAATAATTTTCTTTCTGTTGTTTCTTTCCACAGGGTTGCACAGTAGTAGCTGATATTCTAAACAGGTGTCTCCATTAATGTGAATTTGCAAAACCAAATATCAACAGAGCTGCTTGTTAAATATGCCAATACTGTTTGTGATGGCTTCTAGTTCTGTCATTTGGAACTCACTGTGAGCCGCCAAGAACAATTAGTAACAGGCATCTGCTGCTCAAGTTTACTATGTAAGAATTCCAAAATGATTTTAATCATCTTTTTGGTAACAGTGCTTTTTATCAAACAGAAAATTATCCATGCAAATTATTAACTTTCAACTCATGAATAACAGTGAGGAATTTTATACAGTCTTAGAAACAAAACATTCCTCGCTGATGACCTAAAAAGTACTCACACTTTTTCACAGATGAGAAAATTAGCCCCAAGAGGTTGATGTGATTCACTTGTTACCACATATCCAAATGAGACAAAGCCCTACCTGGAACAAACACCATCTGTTTCTCAGTCCACTATTCTTTCTGTAATACAATAGCTTCTCTTGGAGATTTCAGAATACTACAAGTAAATATTTTTTAGTTGCTGGAATCAGACTTTCTATAAACTTAAAGGCTATTTTACAACCTTGATGGAAACGTAAATTGATTTCTTAGAGTTCTTATATTTCTTATCGGAGAAACTTGTATCAAAGTTAACTATTAAAAGAAAGTGACCAACATTTAAATTTCTCAAAAGCTTGTATCACGTTTCACCAGAAATAGTTCCATTAATTGAATGCATTTCTTTAAAACTGTTGATTGGTTCTATTAATGTCCATTTCTTAAGTATACCTCTAATTTGGATCAAAAGTTCCAACATTTCATCTAATGAGAGACAAGAGAGCCAGTCTAAAGCCCAGTTTCCACTTATGAAATAGAGTTCATGAAACATGGCTTTCATCCATGCAACAGCTTACACAGCCCTACGGTGGGGCTGCTCTTCATTGTATTTTGGAGGACTCTCAAATTCTCACCAGCATTCAGACCAGTGTGGTTAGCCTCTAAGGTCCTATTTTAGTTACTGGTGCCTTCCTTTTGCCCCTATATGACATTATTTGTAGCTTAAGTTAAATTTTCTTGACAAGCATTACCATATTCACAGCTTTATATTGAAGATCAAAATTTCTAGTCCGTGCAGCTGCCTTTGCAAGGTTTTATTTGCCCCTTTCTGTGACTGTGTTTTAATGGAAGAATTGTAGAACAGCAGTGGACTTTATCTTCACATGAACCTTCACAATTTCAAACTCAGAGAGTTCTATTATATTTCCTTTATACTCTTCAAAGAAGGAAACTGTGACATCCCCTACTCAGGTGTTGCTATGTGTCATGCTATTTCTAAATACATGACTGTGTTTTTCTAATATTCTTTCATTGTGGTTCATTAAATTTTTCATCTATTGTAAAAAAATTAGTGCACCAATTACAGAAATGATTCTATCCCATGTTAAGAATAAAAGTTTTGTTTTTTGATTTATTTTGTTTTGTTTTCCACGGAAGTCTCTAAATCTCTTTCTTGTTTGCTCTTTTAGTTATTGGTGGCTTCCTTTGATGCATTATGTCATTCTTGCCTCAATTTAATTTTCCTGGCATGCAATACCTGGGTTTGAATTCCAGCTCCATCATTTCCTAGTTATGTGATCCTTAGAAACTTGTTTAAACTCCATAATTTCTGGTTTCCTATGAATATAAATGAAACTAATAATAGTACTAATATCAAAGTATTATTACTAGGGCTAGACATAAGGCATATAGCAGGTGTCCAGTACAAAGTAGTTTTTGAATGTGAGTTATTTTATTGTTTGTACAATTGGAGATAGTGGTAAGAGTGAACAACAGAGAGCTAAAGAGGAAAAAAGAGGCTGTATGAGTTTGTTCTCATGCTGCTAATACCCAGGACTGGGTAATTTATAAAGGAAAGAGGTTCAATTGACCCACACTTTCACAGGGCTGGGGAGGCCTTGGGAAACTTACAATCATAGTGGAAGGGAAAGCAAACACATCCTTCTTCACACGGTGGCAGCAAGGAGAAGTGCTGAGCAAAGCAGGGGGAAAGCCCCTTATAAAACCATCGGCTCGCATGAGAACTCGCTCACTATCACAAGAACAGCATGGAGGTAACTGCCCCCATGGTTTAACTACCTCCTGCCAGCTCCCTCCCACAACACATGGAGATTATGGGAACTACAAGGTTAGATTTGGGTAAGGACACAGCCAAACCATATCAGAAGCCAACTCCAATTTTGACCTCTGGGATCAGTAAAACCTATTGGTATAGGGAGAGGGATCCCAAGATTCCTTGTTGGTTGTCCTCCATCGCTACAATAAAGGAGAAAAATAGATTTAGCCACTGAATCCAAACAGGTCAATGTTTCTCTAGATTGAATGCCCATTAACTCCTTAGTATTATCAGCACAGATTGTACTGCACAAGTTATACATTCCTATGGTAACAAAAAGCATGAAAAGATTATAAAGGGTAATTGGGTTTCAGTACCTCTCAGTTTTTTAGCAAATTTGTATATTTCACTTATCATCTTTACTGTCTTTACTGAAGAATATTTCTGGCTTTCTAAATAATGTCTTCAGGACATATCCTTCCCTCCTCAGAGTGTTTAATGAATGTACACAGAAGCCTGCTGTGTTCTAAGAGCAAACATGAAAATAATTTTTAAGCTATCTTTTTCTGTCAAAAATTAAAAAATCAATAGCAAACTAATGGCTCTATTTCCTGCATTCATATTATAACCTCAAGTATAATAGGAGATTTCTATATAAATTTATATTCTTAAGGTTATAAAATGCTTTACTAAAACTTCATTTTTGGGTAGTAGGAATTCAAGGAAAGACAATACAAAGTAAATCACAACTCCACTGTAGTATACTTTGTTTCTCTCATTTGTGAAACTATATAACATTACAACTTCCACTTTTGAATGTATTGACAGATATCTTCTTCATAATTTAAATTTGAACACAGACGTGTTCTTTAATTAATCTTTCCTTTGCTACAAGATCATTTAGCAGACAAATACAAAAATTTTATGTGTCTATATTTTTCTTAACTTTTTCATAAAAGGTTAAAAGCCTCAGGTAACATGATAAAATAAAATTCAAAGAATTAATAAGCCTAAAACATAAATTATTCATCAAGGAAATGAGATATAATACAGCCATGTTATGCTTTTATCTAAAATAAGAATGAAAAGAACATCTGATAAATAGTGCAGAAAATCAAGCAAGAGAATGGTTAGGTTTCAAGGTGAAAAGTCTGGTCCTCTTTTATAACTTAACTGAGGAAGAAATCACATCAGTTCAGGAAAGAAGTCAGAAGTCGAAGAAAAGTGATAGAATAGGGATTTTGGTATTATTGAATTTAGCACCTGAACTGAAAGAGTGTAAAACCTTAGCCTTTCCTGATGAACACCGGGCATTAAAAAAAATTATTTGCACTACAGGCCAGAAAAGTTAAGAGGTGAGATGCAAAGGTGACAGTTTGACAGGTTTACCCAGGTGTGGGATCATTTGACCAAAAGTCTGAAATCTCTACATTGATGAATTTGTGAGTAATGGAAGTGGGAAGAAATTCACAGTGATTGATGGCTTTACTGTCAGAATTAGACTGAAATGCTTGCCAATATTAAGAGAAGGTCAAATAATGAAAACACAATTTATTTCTATAAATTTTCCCAGGTTATGAGAACTTTCAGATACATTATCTTGCTAAAGCTTGTCAATGATTTTAAAGTAGATATGTCAGGAATTATTGTTTTGATTTTACAGAGAAGGCACTGAGCCTCAGAGAAGGAGCTGCCTAAGGTGAGAATCATAATCAAAGCTCTCACTCAAGTTTTCTGACTCAAACTCTTATGTTATTTTCAATATGCTATGCAAGGAAGAGAAGAGAAGGAGATAAGTACATACTTAACATTTATTTTTTTCAGGAACAACACATTTGTCATTCCATTCAATCTTCATGACACCCCAATATTAACCAATGATAAAGAACTATCATTTACTCTAGCCCTATTATATTTTTCAGGACATGCATATCTATTATTCCTAAATGCTCATAATAGCACTGCAAGGTAGTGTTAATATTTCCATTATGCAGATCAAGAAAATGACTCACAGATTAGAAGACTAGCCCAGGATCCACCAAGCATCTTTTAAAAACACACAGCTCATGTCACCTAGCCCCTTCTGTTTAACTCACTAATGGATCCCCACTGGTCTTAAATAATGATTTGCTATGTGAAGTCTTAATCTTCTTTCTCCAATCTTATATTGCCCCATTATTTTCCGTGTTATCACCCTTGTCCCATTCTCTTTGCATGAAACTCTAGCCTCATTCACCCAGTTAACTCTTTTATTTCCTCAGACAAACCTTCCTGACTAAACCAGTCTCTACCATCACATTCACTCAGTTTTTACTCTTGTACAGCCTCTTTTTGATAGCACTTCAACAGCTATAATTTTATATGTATCTGTAAAATTAGTAGAATATTGTTTCTCTCACCCCAAATCATAACTTAGATGAGGGCCAGGACCCTGTCTTTCTTTTTCTTGCCATTTTATCACCAGCTTCAGTATGGCACTTGCACAAGACTTTTTAAAACAAATATTATTTATTCTTTTATTTAACAAACATTTGTAGCATACTTCAATGTGCCACACTAAAACTGTAGAATGTGCCAATGGAAAAGAAACAGTATCTTGAATGGATCTGCTCTTTCATAAAGTAACTCTCATTCTTGGCTTATTTCTTCCTAATTATATAACCTAGTGTTATGTAGGTGAGAAATTTTTCAACATATTGGTGGTGAGCTTTTGTGTATCTCTTTGGATGTCTTTAATTGGCTCCATTTTTCAAAGACAAGTCCAAATAAGCATTCTTCACAGAAGCTGTTTATTATTATTAGTAGTAGTAGTAGTATTCACTTTCTCCCAACTTACAGGAACTGTTCACTTTTACACACTTTTATGATACCTTGGTTTTACCACATAATCTGTCTATTTTATGGTATAGTTCTTGAATGTGAAATTCTTTAGCTAGTAAATTCAGATTCTTCATTACAGAAGCAATGTCTAATTCATCTTTCTGGCCTTTGCAGTTCTAGAATAGTGATTTGCACATAGTCAGGACTCAGGAAGTTCATGTTAATAGAGAGCCCATGACTGCAGAGACATCCTGGTCAAAAGGGTTGGTGTTATCAGTAAGGTGCCAGAAACCTAAAAGCATAGCTCCCTTTAACTTGCTTCTATTTCCAGACATTTCATATGTTGTGGTGTATGTAATTTCCACTCAAACACCAACTGGATTCCTACAATTCGCTTCAATTCTGACAGTAGCTACCTAAAGTTAATGTCAGTTACCACAGGTTTGAGGGCTTAGTCTAACGAGACTACCCTCACTTCAGAAGTTTCACACTTCTGAGGTATGGGGACCACCCATACTATTGATCAACTGGCTATAAATGCAGGGTTCTCATGATCCTCTTTCAGTTTTATATAATTCACTGCAATGACTGACAAAACTCAGGAGTGCCCTATTTATTATTACAGTTTTACTATAAAAGATACAACTCAGGAATAGTCAAATGGAAGAGACGCATAGGGCAAGGCTAGGGGCGTAGGACCTGTGCAGAACTTCCATATCCTTTCCAGGTTCCCAGCACATCTATGGGCTCACCAACCCAGAGGTTCCTTGAGCCTCATTGTTTCAGGGTTTTTATACGGGCTTTTCTTTTGTATATGTGATTGAATAAAATATTGGTCACATGATTAAATTTAATCTCCAATCCCTCTTCTCTTAGCAGGTTAGGGAGTGGGATTGAAAGTTCCACCTCTTTAATCAGATGGCTTGCGATGAATAACAAAAGACAGTTATAGCTGAGGAATTTCCAAGGGTTTTAAGAACTCTATGCCAGGAACCCAGGAAGAAGCCCGAATGTATTTTTTATTATATCACATGATAGAATTGGGAAGGAAAGGTGGTTGGAAGACATAACCCCACTGCTAACCTTGTTGCCAATGAAAGTCAACCAATCTGTGCCTCATATTGAGGAATTTTGATAAAAATAAAACAGCTTTCCTCCAAATTTGCTAAAAACCCAAGAATATGAGTTGAATTAAAAAATTATCTTTAAACCATTTTTTGATAAACTAAAAAATGTCTTGAAAACAACATAAAAATTAAGATTTTGATTTCAGATCAAAAGAATATGTCAACAACTTCTAAACAATTCCTGCTAATGAATCTACTATATATATTTTGGAACATTTAATGAAGTGATAACATTCATAAATGGGTGTAAATACTGGAGACATTCATTCTCATTCTCTCTCTCTCTCTCCTCTCTCATGCTCATGCACTAGATTGCTTGCTTTCATTTTTCCTCCTTCCTCAAACAGAACAACCATCACTCTCGAACTGCAGACACATGAAGATCAACTGCTCCACATTTCCATGTAGCAGGAATGTTTTAAAATTTAAACATTTTTAAACCAGCTTGGCTGATTTTAGGGATCCCATTCTGCCATTCTCTCCCAAGTAAGAATCAGAAAAAAATCTATCATAGCAGCAATAAAAGGATGAGAGAGAGAGAAATTGGGATCTTCAAAATGTATGCATGCTCATGTTTGTGGGGGGAGGAGACACATATTATTAGATGGAGGAATAGATAAGATCCAACCGCATCAAACAGCAGGGAGGCAAATGCATAGGACCTATTTATGGTGAAATTTAAGAGAAGCTGCACAGACTTTCACACCATGCAAAGCATATATATCAAAACTATCATGCTGCATTTAGACTATTTTATAAATTAAAAATTATATTTGGATTCACTGAGATATTTTACTTGCTGACAGAAAAAAAAATTACAAATCATACTATGAAAGCTTAAAGATTACATTCACTAACATGAACGTTTTAAGTCTTACATAGCTGTTTCTCCTTCCTTCTTGACAAAATATGGTATTGGGTGATTGCACTGCTTAGTTACCATCCCATTAGATGCAGTCAATCTTAGCTTTTCATTTTCTAAGATTCTAATGAAAGCCATGAACCACTTCTCCAGAAAATATAACTCACATTAATATAATTTGGGATAATTCATAGATGCTCTAAAGCCTAGGAAAATCCTTAGACAGAAGAGAGGAGTATGCAAACAAAGTTTCCCAGAACTTCTGCCACTCAGATCAGATCATTTTCTGAAAATATGGTGGATAACAGAGCTGTTCTCCTTCTTGCACTGGAGAAACTTGTGCAAAATATATAGGTTGCCCTTAAGGCCATACAGAAATATCCAATATTTTTAACAGAACAGTCTGATTTACCACATCTAAAATTATAACACAGGGTTCTGTTTCCATTTCAAATCCTTAAAGCTTTTGATTTGTTTAGTACTGAGAGAAAAAGAAATACAAAGAGATGCATACATCAAGTCAACACCTTCATCCGTAGAGTTTCATCAGGCTGTTTACATCTCAAAAGAGATCTTCTAGTAGCGACTGAAGCAGCATGGCCAAGCCTTGTGGGGTGCGCCTGAGCGGAGAAGCCCTTAAACAGGCGGAGGTCTTCAGGCAGAATCTTTTCCAGGAGGCTGAAGAATTCCTCTGCGGATTCTTGCCACGGAAAATCATATATCTGAATCAGCTCTTGCAAGAGGACTCCCTCAATGTGGCTGACCTGACTTCCCTCCGGGCCCCACTGGACGTCCCCATCCCAGACCCTCCACCCAAGGATGATGAGATGGAAACAGATAAGCAGGAGAAGAAAGAAGTCCCTAAGTGTGGATTTCTCCCTGGGAATGAGAAAGTCCTGTCCCTCTTTGCCCTGGTTAAGCCAGAAGTCTGGACTCTCAAAGAGAAATGCATTCTGGTGATTACGTGGATCCAACACCTGATCCCCAAGATTGACGATGGAAATGAGTTTGGGGTAGCAATCCAGGAGAAGGTGCTGGAGAGGGTGAATGCCGTCGAGACCAAAGTGGAAGCTTTCCAGACAACCATTTCCAAATACTTCTCAGAACATGGGGATGCTGTGGCCAAGGCCTCCGAGGAGACTCATGTAATGGATTACCGGGCCTTGGTGCATGAGCGAGATGAGGCAGCCTGTGGGGAGCTCAGGGCCATTGTGCTGGACCTGAGGGCCTTCTATGCTGAGCTTTATCATTCATCAGCAGCAACTTGGAGAAAATTGTCAACCCAAAGGGTGAAGAGAAGCCATCTATGTACTGAACCCAGGACTAGAAGGAAAATAAATGATCTATATGTTGTGTGGGAAAAAAAATTAAACTTTAAAATTTTTAAATTATTTACACATATGGGATCCCCTAGTTTTCTTTTGAGTTTATTTCAAAAGAAAACTAGGGGATCCCATATGTGTAAATAATTTTTAAATGTGTAGTAAGACTCCTCCCCTCCATTTAACCGGTAAGAAATATAAACATAGTCATTTTTAATGATCCTCTTATATTTATGTGTTTAGCAAGTGGTGAATTCACCATTACAGACAGATTCATACACGCCCTTTTGAGTCAATAAGATAAGACCTAGTAATACTTATTTTTACCAAGTATCCCAAATGACAGATTAGTCATAAACTGTGATATTTCTTAGAACTTTTAAAATCCTCGGTTCATATATATTAAACCTACCTCAGGAGGTCTCTGAAAAAATGCAAATGGTAAACAGCTTCACCCAAGACCCACTGAATCAGACTCTGTAAGGGGTGGGGTCTGGGAATGAACCTTTTCAGGAAGCTCCCAATATTATTCCAATTCACACCAAAGTTTGAAACCTACTTCACTGGAAGTTCCTTCCAGCCCTGTGATTTTTATGATCCTGGTTTATGACTAATCAGCCTAAATTTTACTTGGTAGACCACACATCTCCCTGCCAAACTTCCTCAGCCAAATATAGCAAGAGTTGACAGATGCCAAGCGGCAGTGGTCTTTGTCAGCGCCCATCCTAAAAGCAGCTGGGCCCACGTGGCCTCATCCCCAGCTGCCTTGAGCTGGGCAGCAGGTGCCGGGATGGCCAGCTGTTCTCCCAGGCAAGTCTGGCAACTCTGCTTGTCCAGATCTCGAATTTTCCCTTGGGTGGCCTTGCTTTTGTGGGTGGTCCAGCCGAACCTTAATCCTAGTGAGTGAGCATTCCAAAGCTGAAATACCCAAACCAGAGCCAGCAGAGAGCGCATATGTGTTTTATGTTTATAAATACATATTCATGCATTGGATTGGATGATCCCTCAAAGTCCTATCTAGCCTTAAATTCTATAAATTATGTGTGTTCATGTATAAATATTATGCAAAGTGTTGTCATACATATTCTTGGTTGCAGATGAAAATTTGTATAGCCCTGCCATTTCTACTGTCTCTCAACCCTCCTCTGTTTTTCAAAATAAGAACACCAAGAAAGCAAAACCTAAATACCACCAGACTGAAATAACTACACCTAACAAATCTCATAGGAAAGAAAATGATGTGACAATACACTGCCTATGTGCAAAGGACATAAACATTTATAAAGGAGAGGGAGAGAGGGATGAATAGGCAGAGAACAGAGGGTTCTTAGGACAGTGAAAGTATATATATATACACATTATGTATAATACTATATATGTATACTATGTATAATATATAGTATAATACATAATGTGTATATATACATACACACTATGTATAAAGAGTATATACTATATGTATACATATGTAGTATAATGGTGGGTACATGTCTTTATACATTTGTCCAAACCTACAGATTGTACAACACCAAGAATGAGCCCTAATGGACTTTTAACGATAATGATGTGTCAGTGTAGGTTCATCAATAGTAATGTATGTGCCACTCTAGTGTGGGAGCTGATAATGTGGGAGGCTGACCATGTGTGGAATAATTCTGTACCTCCCTCTCAATTTTGCCATAAACCTAAAATTGCCCTAAAAAAGTCAAGTTTTTAAAAAATGTTAAATATATGTACAGGAATAAAGACAATACATACTTTTGCAAAACTGTAGGGGAATGGTGTGGTTCTGTTCTCATTTTGCTTTTGTTTTAAAATACAAGTAGCAAAACATTGTATATTATAACAATATAATACCAATATTCAATTTGTAACATTGATACAGAATTAGATTTAAATTTAAAAGTGATGTTTTTAGTACCTTGAGTTTAGGTATTCTTTACATTTGCATTACTTTCACTTTCTTTTCCTATAGTAATAGTAAAGAAGAAGATCTCCATAATTTGATGTTGTCAGATAAACTTTTGCTTAGCAGATTTCTCACCATTCCAAAATGAACTGATAACTGTCTTGGGACTTTATGGAATGAAATCACCTGTGAAGGTTTTTAAGAAAAATACAATCTTTTAATACTCTGAGTCAATACAATTTTAATCTGCTTCACCCACACCCTGAAATCATGAAAGAATAAAGCTGAAAAGCCCTAAAGCATTTGGTTATTTTTTCTTTTAAACTTCTTATGCTAGATATTATTGAAAGATAATATCACAAATCTTTCAAGAAACAATAACTTTGTAATCAACTATCTCTGGGACTGCATGAAAGATTACAAAAATACACAACGATTCTTTTGGAGAAGACTACCAGATATATATACCAGCCTTATACCCACAGAAATATTTGGACAAAAGAACTAAAGTTGCAAGAGAATAAGCAATGCTTTTATCTGAAAAAGGTGAAATTGTATTTTACATATTTATCATCAAAAGCAAAGAAAGTTTCACATATACATCATATAGGCATATAAATTATACAATTACTTTAGTTGCTAATAAAATGCCATTATTTTAACCAACTTAATAGCTTATTTCAAATGTCTATAAAACCATTTGCAAAGTTGAAATAGACATATGCAAATGCCTATATATATGTTATAAAATGAAGAGGAAATCTGATGGTTGACTAATTTGATCAATAAGACAGGAAAAGTGGTATAAACAAATTGATGCATAATCTTGAATTGTTCGGGGTGTCCACACTGATATGCTTAAGCAGCAAGCCCACAAATTTCACTTCATTCTGTGGGAATTGGGACAGAACTCCTGCGGGGCAAATATGGTAAAATTGTCTCTTACTCCAGGGCCTCCTGTTGGACATTCTAGGTCTCACTTTTACTCTCTGCAAGATAAATTTAAGACCCTAAGGCTCTCATTACTTCCACGCTTTCCTTTCTATTCTGCAAATAGATTCTTGTTCTGATGAAGTCATCTGTAATACAGTTAGCAAATGTGTAAACATGAGTGAACATTTAGAATATTATCTTTATTAATATACATTTAATTAACTTTTTTCTTCTAAAATCTTAAGAAGCATCAAAATCTCCTGTTGAAAAAGAGAACTGATATTAAAATTTAACAGGTGAGGAAATGGGAACTCCAGGGGAATTTCCCCGTGGATGGCCCCACATGTAGAGTTAACAGTCCATCTCTACATATGGCAAAACTCTGCACACCCACACATAGCTTTTGTGATGTATTCTCCAAAATCCCAGAAGCCTAAGAACAGCTAGAAACTTAGATTTCTTTTATAAGAGATAATGTAACAGAGAAGCTAAAGCACAGGCTCTGAGCCAACAGCCCAAGATCATGTCCTACTTTTACTACTTTCTAGTCACAACTTTAGCAGTTTAAGGCATTTGCTGCACTGTACCTCAATTTTCTCATTTATTATAATGAGAATAATGAAATGATCACAACAGGGGCTTACTGGGCTGCAATGAAAGCTAAATGTGTCAATATTTGTAAAGTATTTAGAATACTGCCTGGTACATGGTAAGTGCTATGTAGACAAACTATTACTCTTATTTACGAAAAAGATTCTGCTTAAAAACAGACTACAATATAAAAATAAATGCACATCTGTTAAAGATGACATAAACAAGCTTAGAACGCGGAAAATACACTTACAAAAAATATTTGCAACATAGACAACAGGTAAAGAGCTTCTACAAATCAGTAAGAAATAAACAATAAAATAAAACTGACCTAAATGAACAAGCAGATCCAAAAAGTAGACAAAAATTAAAAATTTTAATATGCATATGAAAGATGCTAAACTTCACTAATAAATCATAATAATATCTCTGCAAATTAAAACAAAAGTGAAATTCAATTTTTCTATGATATTGGCAAAAATGAAAAGAATTGATGATATAAAGAATTAGCAAAAGATCAAATGCTCTCAAACACTGTGTATGAATGAAATCACCAGGAAAGTATTAGAAGAAAATTGAAAGTACTTATCAAAATATAAAATATCCTTGCCTAGTAAGCAAGCAATCCCAAATCTAGGAATTCTTACAAAAATGCTTAAAATTATTTTAAATTTGTAAAACTGTATGCACACATGAGTTTATTGAAGCATGCTCTTAATAGGAAACATTTGGAAATAAACTAAATGTTTATCAATATGAAGTTAATACATTATACTCCAATTATATTAGAAAATACAAGGTAGCTGTTTTACATATCACCCATCACATACCTTAAATGCATAAAAGAAAATGTCCCAATGTGTATCAAACCAATAACTCTGGTTACCTGTAGAAAATGGAACATTTTTAAAGACTTTGAAATTTTATTCCAGACATTTTAATTTTAAAAGGGAGCATGTTTCAAAGCAAAAATAACAATTTTATATTACTAGCCATTCAATAGCAAGGTACAAAAGAGTAGATGCAGTATCATTCCAAAGGGAGAAAAAGATTAGTAAAGTACACAGCAAATATTGGTATTTATTATGCCTAGATAGTAGGATTGCAGATGAAGCAAGAGTAGTTTCTCTCCTTTTAAACTTTTATACATTTTCCTAGATGACTGAAATAAAATTGTATTATTTTCACATTTGGTGGTGGGGGAAGCTAATGTTCTTTAAAAATTTTTAACACACCAAAATCCATGATTAAAGACTTTATTGGAATAGAGGGCATGGGGCTCCGAGATAAGGAAGTCTACGGTGAAAACGATTTTTTTCTTATGATTTTCTCCTGCATTCCTGCTATACATATCCTTGCTCTCACTTGTTTAATAAACCAAAAGCACAGAAGATTATAGGCAGCAACATAGCAACCTATATGATTTATTGAGCTTGAACATTTCTGACAAAATATTGAAATGAGTCTATCAATCATCAGACAGGAGCTAGGAGTTAGAAAATGCATTATGGTAGAATCTCCACAAACCTAATAAAATAAATCTGTTGAAAATCAGTCTTTAAAGTTCATACTAAATTTGAACTATAATGTTTCATCCAGTGTATTTGTGTCTTTTTAAATAATTATAGAACTTTTGTTCACTTAAATATATTAGTGTCTAAAATTATGTAACTTCTTTTACCTTTCAAATTTCTTTATACATTTTCTTTTTCTATTGCACTTGGCCAAGCACCTCTGAAATTATGTCAGAATTGTAGCTTTTGGAGGTAAAGTCTCAAATGACAAAATGGATGAAATCAAATTTAATTCAATGTGATTTTAAAGAAGCCAAGATACTAAATTTTGAAAATTGGTGTTTATTCTAAAAATACTAACTAAATATTTTGAGAGAATTACTAAGGAAGCAACCTATTTTTCCTTGTGCAGCTTTGTTACATTTGGCAGTAATTTTAAAAATTGTATCGTATAACTATATTTAGTTTAATGAATACATATACAAGAATTGTACCATAGTGCCACTGATGGTAATGGTACTGCTTATTAAAATTAACAGTACGTAAATGGGTTACCTTCAATTATTCATATAGCATGAAATTTAAAATTCAGAGAGAAAGAGAGGCCTTATTTTGAACAATAGTTTTAAGCTTATAAAATGTGTTTTAAGCTTATAAAATGTGTTTTAAGCTTAAAACACCCAGTGAAATTTACTGATTAAAGTTTTATACCATTTTCCTGGCATCCCGATAAGAGGAAAAAAAGGACAGAATGAGAAAGAATAATCCATAGATTTAAAAAAAGAGAGTTGTCAGTGCAATAGTCATAATCTCAAGGATTCCCTATATTGTCAACAATAAAGAAAAGTCTCTGTGAAAATGACATACAAAGTGGGACTCTTGAGACTGTATTTTTGCTATATGTTCTTGACATAAAAGGTATTAATTATTGTGAGAGTTCAGAGCCAAGAAGGAAAAATAACTGTTCTTCCTGGAAGACAGGGTATGCCATAACTTAGAGTCTAAAGCAATAATTATCTAGCTTTTCTGAATCCAAGGTATCTTGGAAAAGGCAAACTTCTTTTTTTGTGAAAGAGATTGTCCCTCTTCTTTCTCATGTCAGTCTATGGCTTTGAAAATAAAATTAATAAAATATAGAAATAAAATTAAATTAAAGGTAGCGGAGTCACCTCTTCTTTTTGAGAACAGAGAGGCAAAATGTGAGTGAGAGAGAGAAGATGCCAAACCTAAAATGTGGATGATATTTTAAAACTCTACAAATTTTAATATGAAGTTATGCATACTAACCTACTCTGCCATAGTTTTTTTCAAATTTTGGTATAAATAAAAATCACCTGGTTACCTTGTTAAACTAGAGTATCATTCTGATGTCAGGTGATGCCAATGTTACTGGCCCAGAGACCCCCCCCAGTTTGAAAAGCAATGCCTCTAATATACTTGTCAATTATAAAGAAAAAGAAAGCGTACCTCCTGGTCTTTCATTAAGTTGATTCATCTTATTACTATTCTTTAATGTCTTCTTACAATGATTCTAATATGATGGCTCTTGCTCTAGTATCAATATTTTCCACCTATCATGTTAATACTTAGTCTAGGAAGGCCGGGCGCAGTGGCTCACGCTTGTAATCACAGCACTTTGGGAGGCTGAGGCAGGTGGAACAGGAGTTCCACACCAGCCTGGCCAACATGTTGAAAACCCGTCTCTACAAAAAATACAAAATTAGCCAGGTGTGGTTGTGTGCACCTCTAATCCCAGCACTCTGGGAGGCTAAGGCAGGATAAGTGCTTGAACTGGGGAGACGGAGGTTGCAGTGAACTGAGATCGCGCCACTGCACTCCAGCCTAGGTGACACAGTGAGACTCCATCTCAAAAAAAAAAAAAAAAAAAAAAAAAAAAACACCTCGGTCTAGGAGTCCATCCATGATGATTAAATTTCTTATAGTGTTTTGGTATAAAGCATTGTCAATAGTCTTGAAAAATGGCAAATAGTTGTTCAGACAGAAACATACTTGGGCATTAATTGCATAAATAAGTAATTTGAGCCTGGTGTGTTGTCACCCAGATCGGATCGTTTCTGAAAATATGATGGATAACAGAGCTGTTTTTCTTCTTGCACTGGAGAAACTTGTGCAAAATATATAGGTTACCCTTAAGGACATACAGAAATATCCAATATTTTTAATAGAACAGTCTAATTTGCCACATCTAAAATTATAACATGGGGCTCTGTTTCCATTTCAAATCCTTAAAGCTTTTAATTTATTTAGTACTGAGAGAAAAAGAAATACAAAGAGATGCATACAGCAAGTCAATACCTTCATCCCTAGAGTTTCATCAGGCTGTTTACATCTCAAAAGAGATCTTCTAGTTTTAAAAATTGATTTAGCAATCCCACTACTGGGTATCTATCCAGAGGCAAAGAATTCACTATATAGAAAAGACACTTGCACATGCATGTGTATAGCAGCACAATTTGCAACTGCAAACATATAAAACCAGCCCACATGCTCATCACTCAACAAGTGGATAAAGAAAAATGTAGTGTATACACATATACCATGGAATACTACTGAGACATTAAAAGGAATAAAATAATGGCATTTGCAGCAACCAGGTTGGAGTTGGAGACACTTATTCTAAGTCAAGTAACTCAGGAATGGAAAACCAAATGTTGTATGTTCTCACTTATAAGTGGAAGATAAGCTATGAGGACACCAAGGCATAAAATGATATAATAGACTTACAGGACTCAGAGGAACAATGGGAGGAGGTATGGGATTAAAGACTATATATTTGGTACAGTGTACACGGTTTGAGTGACAGGTGCACCAAAATCTCAGAATTTATCACTAAAGAAAATATCTATGTAAACAAATCCCTCCTGTTTCTCAAAAACTATTGAAATGAAATAAATTTTAAAATGGATAAAAAATTCCTTTAGGGCAGGACGTTTGGCTCACTCCTTTAGCCCTGTTGGAGTACAATATGCAATTTGTCACTAATGAATAGTTTTAGTTATCATTTCTCTTCTGTATCCAGTGTAATAGAAGGCAGATGATACATCCATTAACTTGTCTATGAACATGCTGTTTTATAAATTGTTCTTATGCCCGGAGTATGCGCACAGGAATTCACATCAATGTAGATAGGATTTTATGAACCTGCAGAGGGAGTCGGAATCTGTTCTAGTGCTATGAGAAAACCACTTTTGCTTCCAATTTAATGGTCTGAACCACAATTCCCTTACTTAATATACTCACATAATATATTTACTTATAACTCAAATCAACAAATATACCAGCCTATGACATCATAATGCCATGGCATGAAAAGATATAGGGTGTCATGGATTTGAAAGAAAAAGATTATTTTTCCTTTCTCAGTATCAAGGGAATAAATGGAACCATGCTTCAATATTTAGAGATGTCCAGAGATTTTCTTTCATGGCTGTTGAGCTGTCTCACACAAAATTTAAGACTTTCAATAGTTAAACGTATATGTCAAGATGAACAACCTGCTCTTCAATGACTACTGGGTAAATAACGAAATGAAGGCAGAAATAAAGATGTTCTTTGAAACCAATGAGAACAAAGACACAACATACCAGATCTCTGGGACACATTCAAAGCAGTGTGTAGAGGGAAACTTAGAGCACTAAATGCCCACAAGAGAAAGCAGGAAAGATCTAAAATAGACACCCTAGCATCACAATTAAAAGAACTAGAGAAGCAAAAGCAAACAAATTCAAAAGCTAGCAGAAGGCAAGAAATAACTAAGATCAGAGCAGAACTGAAGGAGATAGAGACACAAACAACCCTTCAAAAAATCAATGAATACAGGAGCGGGTTTTTTGAAAGGATCAACAAAATTGATAGACCGCTAGCAAGACTAATAAAGAAGAAAAGAGAGAAGAACCAAATAGACAGAATAAAAAATGATAAAGGGGATATCACCACTGATCCCACAGAAATACAAGCTACCATCAGAGAATACTATAAACAACTCTATGCAAATAAACTAGAAAATCCAGAAGAAATGGATAAGTTCCTGGACACATACATCCTCCCAAGACTAAATCAAGAAGAAGTCGAATCCCTGAATAGACCAATAACAAGTTCTGAGATTGAGGCAGTAATTAATAGCCTACTAGCCAAAAAAAGGCCAGGGCCAGATAGATTCACAGCCAGATTCTACCAGAGGTACAAAGAGGAGCTGGTACCATTCCTTCTGAAACTATTCCAAAGAATAGAAAAAGAGGGAATCCTCCCTAACTCATTTTATGAGGTCAGCATCATCCTGATGCCAAAACCTGGCAGAGTCACAAGAAAAAAAGAAAATTTCAGGCCAATATTTCTGATGAACATCGATGCGAAAATCCTCAATAAAATACTGGCAAACCGAATCCAGCAGCACATCAAAAAGCTTATCCACCATGATCAAGTCAGCTTCATCCCTAGGATGCAAGACTGGTTCAACATATGCAAATCAATAAATGTAATCCATCACATAAACAGAACCAATGACAAAAACCACATGATTATCTCAATAGATGCAGAAAAGGACTTCAACAATATTCAACACCTTTCATGCTAAAAACTCTCAATAAACTAGGTATTGATGGAATGTATCTCAAAATAATAAAAGCTATTTATGACAAACCCACAGCCAATATTATACTGAATGGGCAAAAACTGGAAGCATTCCCTTTGAATACCAGCCCAAGACAAGGATGCCCTCTCTCACCACTCCTACTCAACATAGTATTGGAAGTTCTGGCCAGGGCAATCAGGCAAGAGAAAGAAATAAAGGGTATTCAGTTAGGGAAAGAGGAAGTCAAATTGTCTCTGTTTGCAGATGACATGATTATGTATTTAGAAAACCCCATCGTCTCAGCCCAAAATCTCCTTAAGCTGATAAGCAGCTTCAGCAAAGTCTCAGGATACAAAATCAATGTGCAAAAATCACAAGCATTCCTACACCAATAACAGATAAACAGAGAGCGAAATCATGAGTGAACTCCCATTCACAATTGCTACAAAGAGAATAAAATACCTAGGAATACAACTTAAAAGGGCTCTGAAGGACCTCTTCAAGGAGAACATCAAACCACTGCTCAACAAAATAAGTGAGGACACAAACAAATGGAAAAACATTCCATGCTCATGGATAGGAAGAATCAATATTGTGAAAATGGCCATACTGCCCAAAGTAATTTATAGATTCAATGCTATCCCCATCAAGCTACCGTTGACTTTCTTCACAGAATTGGAAAAAACTACTTTAAAGTTTATGTGGAACCAAAAAAGAGCCCGTATAGCCAAGACTATCCTAATCAAAGAGAACAAACCTGGAGGCGTCATGGTACCTGACTTCAAACTATACTACAAGGCTATAGTAACCAAACCAGCATGGTACTGGTATCAAAACAGATATATAGACCAATAGAACAGAACAGAGGCCTCAGAAATAACACCACACATCTTTGACAAACCTGAGAAAAACAAGCAATGGGGAAAGGATTCCCTATTTAATAAATGGTGTTGGGAAAACTGGCTAGCCATATGCAGAAAGCTGAAACTGGATCCCTTCCTTACGTCATATACAAAAATTAAGATGGACTAAAGACTTAAACTTAAGACCTAAAACCATAAAAACCCTGGAAGAAATCCTGGGTAATACCATTCAGGACATAGGCATGGGCAAAGACTTCATGACTAAAACACCGAGGGCAATGGCAACAAAAGCCAAAATTGACAAACGGGATCTATTTAAAGTAAAGTGCTTCTGCACAGCAAGAAAACTATCATTAGAGTGAACAGGCAACCTACAGAATGGGAGAAAATTTTCGCAATCTATCCACCTGACAAACGGCTAATATCCAGAATCTACAAAGAATTTAAACAAATTTACAAGAAAAAAACAAACAACTCCATCAAAAATTGGGCAAAGTATATGAACAGACATTTCTCAAAAGATTATGGGCTCTAAAGTAGTACTTTTCATGGCTGTAGTAATTATTCTATATTTCTATTTTATACTTCTCTTATTCCAAAGCCTTCAAGGAATGGTTTGCAAATTGTTACAATTTTACTTGTTCTGTGTTTTGGGTGAACAATGTCATTTATGTTTGCTATTATGTAGGTGTATGCAGCAGCTATAGGAGAACAGTTGTGCTGAGCAGAGCACTGCTCACTGACAGCTTAGCAGGACAGAAGGTTAATAAAGCAGAAACTGAGGGGTTTGTTCAAGAGCACAATCTTTAAGTTTGGCCACAACAAGAAGTTCAGTTATCATTGAAGAAGCTCACTGAGGGAAGTAAATTGTTACCTACTAGGCTGTGGGGGTTCATGTCATAATAAACTAATTTAAGAAAGTATAATAGCATTATGAATTCTAAAAAGTCAATAAAAAAAGGCCATAAGAACAAAAATTAAGTAAAGAATCAGGCAATGTGGAAACAACATTCATATAAATGGTGTCCAAGAAGAATGAAAATACAACAACAACAAAAACAACAACAACAAAAACCCCACTAATATTCAAAACTGGAATCCAAAGACTTTTCAGAAATTAAGAAGAAAGAAAATGAACCTTGATACTGGAAGAACCCATGAGACAGCTGAGAAAACCAACCCAAAATAATCAATCCTGAGACATATATTGGTACCACTATTATGTTGAAAAGATAAAGAAAAATCACCAAAACCTCCAGACACAAAGATCAAATAACTTACAAAGGCAAAAGGATAAGACTTAGACCTATATTTTTCTAAATTAACATCCAAAGAAAAGTAAGAATGGAGAAAAATATTAAAAATATTCAATGAGTGAGAATTAAGAAAGGATTTCATATCCAACCAAGCTGACTGCAAGTACAAAATATATAGAAAATAGTTATGTGATTTTATTTACATAAAATTTTAGAAATACAAACTAATTTCTAGTGCCAAAGCAGATGATGTGTAGCCTGAGGATGAGGGGAGAGTAGGGAAAGAGGGATTACAAAAGGTCCTAAGGAAACTTTTGGGGGTATAAATATGTTCATTATCTATATTATGTTAATGCTTTCACAGTTGTGTGCATGGGTCAAAACTTATCAAATTGCATACTTTAACTATGTCTCATATATTTTTGTAATTTATATGTCAATAAACCTATTAAAATAAGAAAACAAGTAGGAAATGTAGAAAGAAAGGAACAAAGAAGCAAAGGAAGAAAGCAAGGAAGTTAAGAAGAGTGAGGTAGGGAAGGAAAGAAAGAAGATGGAAGGAAGTAAGGAGAGAGAGAGAGAAAGAAAGGAAAGAAAGAAAGAGAAAGAAAGAAGAAAGAAAGAAAGAGAGAAAGAAAGAAAGACAAGAAAGAGGGAAAGAAAGACAGAAAGAAAAGAAAGAAAGTTGTAAACATTTAACAGCATAGGAAACTCTGTACCCATGATCCCCTCTTGAGAAATCTTATAAGAAGCATTGGTCAAATTAAAGCCCACGTTCATATTTGGCCTGTTTTTGTACAGCCAGAAAATTAGGCATGGTTTATACATTTTAAAAAGTTTTTCAGAGACAAGTAATAACGATAACTGGCTAGAAGTGCTTATCCCTTGCTTCCACCACAAAGAAGTACTAAAATAGCAAGTTAATAATCACATGTTGAATAGAGTATCTAAGGGAGAACACTGGAATTTGTCAGAGACATGACAAGCACACTCTGAGGCACAGAAATGTGAGATCGCAGCATACAGAGGGAAATGAAGTAAAGCAGCCAGCCAGAATTCGCTTGGAGCCAAGAACGACTCCCCTCTGTAGAAAAAAAGAAAATGGGAGATCACCACCACATAACCACTATAGGTGTCTGCAATCCTTAGCTACAAGAGAGCCCCTAAGACTTCACAAGTCCTGAACCCAGTTTAAAGAGGTGCTTGGAGTTTATGTGGGTGCACTGTGTCAGAGGGGGAATTTATACCGGGTCCCAACTCACAGTGGGACTCAAGATGCTATATAGCATGGTGCCATTTTGCGAATGAAACCACTATGAGACTGAATCCTGTTCTGAGGCCCCAAAGCCCTCACATCTCCACATCCCTGGGTTTCCACTGACATCACCCTAAATCCACTCAGAGGGCTACAGCATCACAACACCAGCTGGACCCAGTGTTGCAGCCATGTCCCCAACACCTGAGCCCACTCAACACCCTACACCCCAGGGAACAGGCAGTCTAGCACATTACAGAGAGGGCCTCCAGGACATAGGGAGCTAATGTGCATGTAAGTCCTGAGAGCCACCAGCCCAGGGCCGCCACTACCAACAGTGATGCCCAGGGCCACAATTACCAACAGTAATCCCGACCACTGGAGGGGCCACTGCACAGCCAAGTATTCAATCTGCAGGCCCAAGGACTAGCCCTGCCAGGAACACCATGGTAACTGACACCACTGGTGTCTCTGCATACTGCACAGGGGCCTGTGGAACAGCCTGTCTGAGGTCACAATCTTTACCTCTAGAGCCCATGCACACCAGCCAGGATCCCAAGGACTGGTCAGGCCATGCCACCACCAGCACTACCACAGCTGGCACCTGCACGTGTTGCTCAGGAGCCCAGGGAGTGGCCTATTCAAGGCCCAGTACTGCCACTACTGGTGCTCATGCATGATCCCCAGGTACTTGAGGTTCAGCCCAACCAGCATCCCTAGCTACAGCAAAGCCTCACCACATGCTTCACAAAAAACATCTGTCTAAGCTGCTGAGGAATTCACAGACACTGGTGACAGTGACTGGAGTCAAAAAAATATACAAAGACTACACACTGCAAATACCCAGAACTGAAGCCAAAGCATCCTACCCAACTTTCTCTATAAAAGTTAGTCTATATAATTGGAAGAAACAAATGTTACACCAAATGAGTAATGCAGAAACACAAGAAACAAGAAGAAGCAAGTAAATGTGACCACTTCAAAGGAACACCAGTAACAGACACCAAAGGAAAAAAAATGAATTAACTAAAAAGAAATTCAAAATAAAGATCTTAAAGGAACCCAGCAAGGTATAAGAGAATACAAATTGATAATACAAAGAGATTGGAAAAACAAGAGTTTCAGAAGATGGAAAAAGCCAGAGAAAACATATTTAATACAATAATACCTGATGTATTCTGAAGTCTTGGGAGAGAAATAGACATCCAGATACAGGAAGCTCAACAATCTCCAAGGAGATTCAACTGTAAAAGGTCTTCTCCGAGGCATGTTATACTCAAACTGTCAAAAGTGAAAGATAGAGAATTCTAAAAGCTGTAAACAAGAAGCAAAGTCATATACGAAGAAATCTCCAACAGATTAACCGTAGATTTCTCAGCAGAAACCTTACTGACTAAGAGAGAATGGATATGTTGAAAGTGCTAAAAGAAAAAAAAAGCCTACCACTGATAATACTATACCCAGCAAAGTTATATCTCAGAAATGAAGGAAAAATAGTACATCCTAGACAAGCAAACATTGAAACAAAATTATTATGTAATAATTAATGGATCAATTAAGCAAGAGGCTATAATGATTACAAAGATATGCACACAACACCAGAGCATGGTACTGGTACAAAACAGACACATAGACTGATGGAACAGAATAGAGAACTTAGAAATAAGACCACACATCTACAACCATCTGATCTTTGACAAACCTGATGAAATCAAGCAATGGGAAAAGGACCCCCTATTTCATAAATGGTGCTGGAAGAACTGGCTACCCATATACGGAAAATTGAAACTGGAACCCTTCCTTACACCTTATACAAAATTTAGCTCAAGATGGATTAAAGACTTAAATGTAAAACCCAAAGCTGTAAAATCCTTAGAAGAAAATCTATGCCATACCATTGAAGACATAGGCATGGGCAAAGATTTCATGATGACATCACCAAAAGCAATTGCAACAAAAGCAAAAACTGACAAATAGGATCTAATTAAAGAGCTTCTGCATGGCAAAAGAAACTATCATCTGAATGAAGAGAACCTACAGAATGGGAGAAAATTTTTGCAATCTATCCATGTGATAAAGGTCTAATATCCAGAATCTACAAGAAACTTAAGCAAATTTACAAGAAAAAACAAACAAACAACCTCATTAAAAAGTGGGCAAGGGACATGAACAGACATTTCTCAAAAAAAGACGTATGTGCAGCCGACAAACATTTGAAAAAAAGCTCAACATCACCAATCATTAGAAAAATGCAAATCAAAACTGCCACAAGATACCATCTCATGCCGATCAGAATGGTGATTATTAAAAAGTCAAGAAACGACAGATGCTGGTGAGGTTGCAGAGAAATAGGAATGCTTATAGACTGTTGGTGGGAATGTAAATTACTTCAATCATTGTGGAAGACAGTATGGTGATTCCTCAAAGATCTAGAATCAGAAATACCATTTGACCCAGCAATCCCATTACTGAGTATATATCCAAAGGAATATAAATCATCCTATTACAAAGATGCATGCATGTGTATGTTCATTGAATAACTATTCACAATAGTAGAGACATGGAATCAACCAAAATGCCCATCAGTGATAGACTGGATAAAGAAAATGTGGTACATACATACCACGGAATACTATGAAGCCATAAAAAGGAATGAGATCATGTCCTTTGCAGGGACATGGATGGAGCTGGAAGTCACTATCCTCAGTAAACTAACAGAAGAACAGAAAATTAAATACCACATGTTCTCACTTATAAGTGGGAGCTTAACAATGAGAACACATGGGCACAGGGAGGGAAACAACACACACTGGGGCCTGTCGGGGGATGGCAGGCCGGGGGAAGAGCATTAAGGAAAAGAATTAATGTATCTGGACTTAATACACAGGTGATGCGTCGATAGGTGCAGCAAACCACCATGGCACATGTTTATCTATCTGACAAACCTGCACATCCTGTACACGTCCCCCAGAACTTAAAAAAATAAAATAAAATAAAAAACAAATTCAATTAAATGTTTAAAATATGTATCCAAAATGATCATTTACAGAGATGTTGAAATTACTGTTGTGAACAAAATATATCATGCATATATTAAACAAACAAAAGTGTTAGTTTATTTAAATTAATACAAGACAAAATAGAATTTAAGGCAAAAAATTACTAGAGTTTAACAGGGTCACTTTATAATAACTAAAGTTTCAATTTACCCAGCATTCTTAAGAAATCTAAATTTCTATGTACCTAAGAATGGGGTCTCAAAAATGAAGAAAATATTTGCAGATCTATAAGGATAAATAGAAAAAATAATCAACAAACCCTTAGCTAGACTAACTAAGGAAAAAAGGAGATGAGTCAAATAGATAAAGTCAAAAATAAATGTAGAGAAATTAAAATGGACACCTCAGCCACAAAAAGGATTGTAAGGAACTACTATGAACAGTTAAATGCCAACAAATTTGATAACCTAGAAAAAATAGTCAAATTTCTAGAAAAATACAACTTCCCAAGATTAAATCAGGAAGAAAGAGAAACCCTGACCAGACTAATAACAAAGAGACTGAAGTAGTAAATAAGAACCTCTCAGCAAAGAGGACCAGATCATTTTACAGATGAATTGTATCGAACTTTCAAAGAAGAAAGTATACTGATACTTTTCCTCGTCCAAAATATAGAGCCAGAGAGAATACTCTCCAACAAATTTTACAATGCCAGCATCACCTTGATACCTAATCCAGACAAAGACACCACAAGATAAGAAGACTACAAGCCAATCTATCTGATGGACAATGATGGAAAAATACTCAACAAAATGTTAGCAAATTAAATTTAACAATACATCCAAAAGATTATATATTATGATCAAGTAGGATGTATCCCTGGCATGCAAGGAAGGCTGGTTTAACACATGCACATCAATCAATGTGATGCATCACACTAACAGACTAAAAGACAAAAAACACATAGTCAATAAAGTGATGCAGAAAAAAATTCAACAAAGTTTAATATCATTTCTTGATGAAAACTCTTAACAGTTTAGGTACAGAATAAAAGTTCCTCAATATAATAAAGCCCGGTTACGGAAAAACTCACAGCTAACATCATAATCAATGATGGGAAAGTGAAAGCGTTTTCTTTAAGATCTACAGGGCCTGGATGCCCACTCTTGCCACTTTTATTCAACACAGTTAAGGAAGTACTACCAACAGAAGTTAGGCAAGAAAAAAAATTAATGTTATCCAAATCAGAAAGGAAGAAGTAACATTATCTCTATTTGCAGATGACATGGTCCTATATGTAGAAAACCCTAAAGACTCCACCACAAAACTTTTAGATCCAATAAATGAATTCAGTTAATTTGCGGCATATAAAATAAACATATAAAAATTCATAGCATTTCTATACACACATGACAACTTACCTGAAAAAGACATCAATTTTATATATTTAGGCTAACGTCTTTTATATATAATATATAACATATATGTTATATATAATATAATATATGTCATATATAACATATATGTCATATACAAAATATAACATATGTCATACAAAATATAACATATATGTTATATACAATATAACATTTATGTTATATACAATATAACATTTATGTTATATACAATATCATATATGTTATATATAATATAATATATATGTTATATATAATATAATATATATGTTATATATAATATAATATATATGTTATATATAATATAATATATGTTATATAATTATATTTTCTATATAATATAATATATATTATATATTATATTATATATTATATATAATATATATTATATATTATATTATATATTATATATATTATATAATATAATATGTAATATAAAAATATATCTTATATAATATATAATATATATAAAATATATATAATACAATATAAATTATATAATTATATTTTCTATATAATATAATATATATTATAAATTATATTTTATATATTATATATAATATATATTATATAATATATAATATAAAAATATATCTTATATAATATATTATATATAAAATATATATAATATAATATAATATATATAAAATATATATAATATATTATATAATATATATTATAATGTTACATAATATATATTATATATAATATAATATATATTTCATATTATATATTATGTAATATAATATATATTTCATATTATATATTATGTAATATATAATATATATTTTATATAATATATTATATATTTATATAATATATATTATATATTTTATATATAATATATAATATGTATTTTATATATATATTACATACAATATATATTTTATATACACTATATATTATATATAAAATATATATTATACATTATATATTATATGTATATTATATAGTATATATAATATATATTATATATCATATATATTATAAATATTATATATTATATGTATATTATATATTATATATTATATATATTATATATTATATATAATATATAATATATAATATATTATATATTATACATAATATATTATATATTATATATTATATGTATATTATATATATTATATATTATATGTATATTATATATATTATATATATTATATATTATATGTATATTATATATATTATATATATTATATATTATATGTATATTATATATATTATATATATTATATATTATATGTATATTATATATATTATATAATATGTATATTATATATATTATATATTATATGTATATTATATATTATATATAAAATATGTGTATAGAATAGAATATTATTCATATTATATATAATACATATATATTTTATATATAATATATAGTATATATTATATATATAAAATATATATAAAATAAATAATATATAAAATATATATAATATATAATATATATTATACTATATATAAAATATATATTATATATTATATTATATATATTATATTATATATTATATAATATATATTAAAATATATATTATATATTTTAAACATCTAATTGAATTTGTTTTTTATTTTATTTAATTTTTTTAAGTTCTGGGGGACATGTACAGGATGTGCAGGTTTGTCACATAGATAAACATGTGCCATGGTGGTTTGCTGCACCTATCGACGCATCACCTGGGTATTAAGTCCAAATACATATATATTATATATATAATATGTATAATATATAATATATATAATATATATAATATATAATATATATAATATATATAATATATATAATATATATAATATATATAATATATAATATATAATATATAATATATATAATATATATAATATATATAATATATAATATATATAATATATAATATATATAATATATATAATATATAATATATATTATATAATATATGTAATATATATAATATACACATATAATATTATAATATAATATATATTATAATATAATATATAGTATATATTTTATATATATTATATAATATATGTATTAGAATATAATATATGTAGTATATATTTTATATATATTATATACTATAAATATTATAATATATATAGTATATATTTTATATATATTTTATAATATATATTATATAATATATAATATATATTTTATATATTATATATTTTATATATAATATATATTTTATATATTATATGTAATATTTTATATATTTTATATATTATATGTAATATTTTATATATGATATATTATATATTTTATATATTATATATGATATATTATATATTTTATATATTATATACGATATATTATATATTTTATATATATTTTATATGTATAAATTTTATATTTATATATAAAATATGTTTTTATATATTATATTATATATATTTTATATACACTATATATTATATATAATATATATTATATATTATATTTATATTATATAATATATATTAATATTATATTTATATTATATAATATATATTAATATTATTTTATATTATATAATATATATTAATATTATATTTATATTATATAATATTAATATATATTATATTTATATTATATAATATGATATATATTATATTTATATTATATAATATATAATATATTATATTTATATCATATAATATATAATATATATTATATTTATATCATATAATATATAATATATATTATATTTATATCATATAATATATAATATATATTATATTTATATCATATAATATATAATATATATTATATTTATATTATATATTATATATAAAATATGTGTATAGAATAGAATATTATTCAGCCTTAAAAAAAACCACCTGCCCTTTGCCACAATATACATGGACCTGGAGGACATTAGGCTAAATGAAATAAGACATAGAAAGGAAAATATTGCATGATATCACTTATATGTGGAATTTTTTTTTCCAAAAAGGCCAAATATAGAGAAATAGATAATAAAACAGCATTTTCTGGGGTCAAGTAAATAGGGACTTGCAGGTAAAAGAATACAAATTAGGAAACATGTATGATGAAAAACTCAAAAGGTATAATTTATAACATGAGAACTATAGTTATTCAGAGCATAATGTATTCAGAATTTTTGCTAAATGAGTAGATTATAGCTGCTCTTGCCACTGGGGCAAATGGATAACTATGTGAGATGAAGAATATGTTAATTTATTCCACTATAATAATCATTTATACATATAAAATATATATAACATATATTATATACACATATATTTTATGATACCATGTTGTATACCTTAAATATATCAATAAAATTTATTTTACACAATAAATAAAAGAATGAAAATAAATGAAGTCATACTTTCCTTGAAATCTTAGAAAAGACCATGAAAGTAAATAGTAAAAAAGAATTAAAAAAATGTGAAAGTACAAAATGATAAGACGGAAAATAAAAAGAGGTAACAAGAAATTAACTTTCTATTTTTTAGTGGGCACAGTATATAAATCACTGGCTAACTTGATCAAGCAAAACAGAAAGCACAAGTATTTGAAACAGGAAACGACAAAGAACCATTTCAACAAAAGTTGTATGTGTGTTTTTTAAATCATAAGGGACTACTTTGTGGAGTTCTAGGCAAATAAATTGGAAAACCTACATGAAGTAAATAATTTTCTAAGAAAATAAAGGCTACCAAAACTGACTTCATTTAAGGTAGATAGCTTCTAAAATAATTTCCGTAGGAAGAATAGAGAACTTTATTGAAGAAGAGCTTCACATAAAAATGCCAAACGTAGACATCTTTCAGGGTAATTTTAATGGACTTCAAAAAGCCATGTACTTTCAATGCTCTATGTTCCCCACCCTATGTCCATGTGTTCTCATTGTTCAACTCCCACCAGTGAGTGAGAGCATGTATGTTTGGTTTTCTGTCCTTGTGATAGTTTGCTGAGAATGATGGTTTCCAGCTTTATCCATGTCCCTGCAAAGGACATGAACTCATCCTTTTTTCAGAGTGTTGAAAATAAAGAAAAAGTTCTTATTTCTTTTATGAACTAAATACAACATTAATAACTAAACCTAATAAAGATAATTTTTTTAAGATGGAATTTCACTCTGTTGATCAGGGTGGAGTGCAGTGGCATGCTCTCAGTTCACTGCAACCTCGCCTCCCGCATTCAAGCGATTCTCCCACCTTAGCCCCCTAGTAGCTGAGATTACAGGTGCACGCCACCACATCCAGCTAGTTTTTGTATTTTTAGTAGAGACAGGGTTTTACCATGTTGGCCAGGCTGGTCTTGAACTCCTGACCTCAGGTAATCTGCCCACCTTGGCCTCCCAAAGTGCTGCGATTACAGGCCTGATAAAGATAATTTTAAAAACAAAAGCTATGGACAAATACCTGTTATGACTATTGTCACAAAATTATAAAATAAAATATTACTAAGCAGAATATATCCCATAGTTAATAAATTGAACATCATGACCAAATAAAATCTATCCCTAAAATGCACGGTTTGTTCAATTTTAGGACATGAGTTATTAGCATATCCCATATTAATAGTTCTAAGGCAAAAAATGCATATGATTATCTTCGTAGGTGGTGAAATAGCCTTTAACAAAATTCAATGACCATTCTTAAAAGAAGAATTCAAAAAACAGAAATTGATATTTTGTTAAGATAAATACATATATACATATAAGTACAATAGTGTATAGTAAAGTACAGTACTAGTAAAGTATTTAATATTTTACTGGATCTATTAGCCAATGCAATAGACAGTATAATATCAGAGGAATAATAATTGGTAGAGAAGAAATAAAACCATCTCTATTTGCAGAAGATATGGTAATATATCTCAAAAACCTAAAAAAAAAGGATAAAACTTAAACAATAAAAGAATTCAGTGAAGTGGCTGGGTATAAAATTAACATGTAGAAAGCAATATGTTCTATACACATAATCATGAAGCAATCAGAGAACATATTGTAGAGCTAACCCTTTTTATAATAACAACAAAAAGATTAAATTATTTTTTCTTTTCTTTTTTTGATTATACTTTAAGTTCTAGGGTACATGTGCACAACGTGCAGGTTTGTTACATAGGCACACATGTGCCATGTGTTTGCTGCAATGTGATGGGTTTGCTGCACCCATCAACTCATCATTTACATTAGGTATTTCTCCCAATGCTATCCCTCCCCCAGACCCCCACCCTACAACAGGCCCCCGTGTGGGATGTTCCCTGCCCTGCATCCATGTATTCTCATTGTTCAACCCCCACCTGTGAGTGAGAACATGCATGTTTGGTTTTCTGTCCTTGTGATCGTTTGCTGAGAATGATGGTTTCCCACTTCATCCATGTCCCTGCAAAGGACATGATTTCATCATTTTTTAAGGCTGCATAGTATTCCATGGTGTATATGTGCCACATTTTCTTAATCTAATCTATCATTGATAGACATTTGGGTTAGTTCCAAGTCTGCTATTGTGAATAGTGCCGCAATAAACATAGGTGTGCATGTGTCTCTATAGTAGCATGATTTATAATCCTTTGGGTATATACGCAGTAATGGGATCGCTGAGTCAAATGGTATTTCTAGTTCTAGATCTTTGAGGAATCGCCACACTGTCTTCCACAATGGCTGAACTAATTTACACTCCCACCAACAGTGTAAAAGTGTTCCTATTTCTCCACATCCTCTCCAGCATCTGTTGCTTCCTGACTTTTTAATGATCACCATTCTAACTGGCATGAGATGGCATCTCATTGTGGTTTTGATTTGCATTTCTCTGATGATCAGTGATGATGAGCGTTTTTTCATGTCTGTTGTCTGCATAAATGTCTTCTTTTGAGAAGTGTCTGTTCATCTGCTTTGCCCACCTTTTGATGGGGTTGTTTTTTTCTTGTAAATTTGTTTAAGTTCTTTGTAGATTCTGGATATTAGCCCTTTGTCAGATGGGTAGATTGCAAAGATTTTCTTCCATTCTGTAGGTTGCCTGTTCACTCTGATGATAGTTTCTTTTGCTGTGCAGAAGTTCTTTAGTATAATTAGATCCCATTTGTCTGTTTTGGCTTTTGTTGCCAATGCTTTTGGTGTTTTAGACATGAAGTTCTTGCCCATGCCTATGTCCTGAATGGTATTGCCTAGGTTTTCTTCTAGGGTTTTTATGGCTGTAGGTCTAACATTTAAGTCTTTAATCCATCTTGAATTAATTTTTGTATAAGGTGTAAGGAAGGGATCCAGGTTCAGCTTTCTACATATGGCTAGCCAGTTTTCCCAGCACCATTTATTAAATAGGGAATCATTTCCCCATTTCTTGTTTTGGTCAGGTTTGTCAAAGATCAGATAGTTGTAGATGTGTGGTATTATTTAAAATTATTTTTTTCTAACAAAGTAGGTTAGAAATTCAGTTTTTATTAAACATATCTGACTAGTTTTCCACATATGATTAAATAATGCAATTCTACTTCAATGATTTGAATTGTGACTTCTATATTTTTATCTTATATAAATTATAATATGTATTTTTCTGTTTCTAATATTCATTCTAATCAATTAATTTGGTGGCTGTTCTTATATGACTATGTGAGCATTTTAATTTTTATTATTTAAGACTTTATATTAATATCTTCCATTCCAAATTCTTCCTCATTAGAATTCTTTTAAAAATCTCTTTCATGGCTATAATTTTAACTGTTGCTTAGAATCACTGATCCAATTCTACCATCACTCACTTCTACTCCTTCACACTTCTCTCCATCTCCAGATGACCCAAGGATTGAATTGAAATTCATATAGAGATTCTTTAGAAGGATGAGGAATGTTGTTCCCTTTATTTACCTTCTTTTATGTTTTTCAGTTCATTTTAAAATTTTCTTCAGATTATCTTCTAATTGTGTTATGTATGTTCTTATTGTGATATTTGCTATTGTTGTACTTTGTAATTTTATATCACAGTTTATAATAGTTGTTGTAGGCATATTAAAAATTTATTGACATATATTTATTGTATATGCAGCCGCCATACTAAACTCATAGTTTTTAGCGTATTATTTACTTATTCTGTATATTTTGTCACAAACAAATAACAGTACTGAATCCTCCTTTCCAATGTCTATAACTTTTAGTGATCTTATCTATTGGCAATAGCTAGGATTTCAAGAAAAAAATAGTTAAATAAAAATAGTAGTATTGACAGCTTCTGTGTTTTTAAAATTTATTATTATTCCATCAATATTTCCCCAGTGGGGTGTGTGTGTGTGTGTGTGTGTGTGTGTGTAAGGTTAAAATATTTAAAATAGTAAATAGAAACATATATATCTATATATATTTTGGAAACATAGTTTTTAATAACTTTTGTCAGGAGTAAAATTTCAGTGTTATTACATGCACTTTTGACATCAATAAAATACTTAAAACATTTTTCAACTTCAGTATTTTTTGTTATAGATGCATTATTATTAAATCATTCTACATTTCTGTATTGAACTAAATACAAATACATTGTACTAAGCTTTTTATGTACTTTTGGATTCTCTTTGCTAATTATTAGCATTTTGTCATATTTTCTAGTAGGGAGGCACTATGGCATAGTGGTTAATAGCTCAGACATTAGCATCTGAGTTTCTAAGTTCAAATTATGGCTCTACCATAACTAGCTATGTAACTTCATATCCTCTGCTCTTCATTTTTCTCTATCTGTAAATGGAGAAAAATTACAGTCCTGAGCTCATGGTTTATGAAAATTAAATGAATTAATATATGTAAGCCTCATTTAATAACAGATTCTAGCAAAAAGTACATACTCAAGAAATATGAGCAAATATTAGTGGGACTGACTTCTGATGCTCTCTGTCAGTTTCAGGAATTAGTGTTATGCTGCTTATGTAAAGGATTCTCTATTTTTAATTATTGTTTATAATATTATTTTTCCTTTATAATGGCTAATTTTGTGTGTTTATGAATCTTCTTTCTTCTTGTTCAGTTAACCTAGTGATTCATCTATTTATTGTTTTCCTCTAAAAGAAGAAGCACTTATATATCAATTCAATGAGAATTTTTATTGGTATGGTAGCTGTCTAATTTATTAATTCCTGATTTATCATTATTGAATAATTTCTTTCCACCCATTTTTTATTGTCATTATTTATTTCTGTTCCTGATCTGTCTTGTTTTATCAGCTTGAATTACAAAATGAGGTCTCTTTCCATTTAATATTGTAATTAAATTGCACTGAGTCCTCATCCTACCCACCTCAAGAGCCACTTTGTAATTCCTCCTTAAGACTCTCAGTTCTGTGAGGATGCTTTCTATCTAATAAAGTTTCAGCCTTGTTTATTATTACATTCAGGAAAAAATTATCTGGAAAGCCTGTTCAGGCCACATAGAAACCTTGTGCTCATCACTAATATTGCTAAGCTCCTTCACACAATTGCAACTGGAAGACCCTGTGCTCTGTAGTGTCTAAGGCAGCACCACTATTACTGGTCAACCAATAGTTTATTTAAGGGGCTGTGGATAGGTATAGGAGGGAGGGGAGAAGAAATCTGTCTTTTCTAGTACTTTGTTCGGTCATGGTTGATCACATGCTATTACTTTATAGGAACACAATCCCTGCACATAAGCACACATAAGATGGACACACAGGCACACATAAGAAACTGTTTCAAAAATTCACTCATGGTGTTCAGGGAGGCTGAATGATGAGTAGCTACAGGACCAACCTCATGCTGGACAGAACCATCTTTCTCTGGGACTTAAGAAGAGAGGTTACTTCACCTATGTCATAAGAATCACAGTCCCTGAACAACTAAGTAATGGGATTGCAACTCAAAGATAGCCAAATTAAGCTGTTTCCCTGCCACTGTTGTCACCCTCGTAAGCATCATAGATGTGCATTCACATATTCCAAGTCCAAGCTGTTCCTACCAGTAACAGATCATACATATATGCTCTCTTCCAAACCCTAGCAAAGCCATATTCCTGACATCCCTGTCTGGCTCCCAATTCTGCAAAAAGCAATTCTCTCCTTAGTCTCAAGGCTCATCCCATTTTCTTCCCCAGCATGACGAATGGAGAGAACATTCACACTCTTGGTCCCATAATCACCTATAAAATAAATAACTAGAGACCAATTTATTATCCTCAATCTAGCTGGTCAGTGTTACCCATATTCCATGTTGTTAAATATAAGTAGATTTATATATATATGATTTCTGTTTTCAAGTTATTTTTATTTTTAAATAGTCTTAGAATTTTTAAACAATTATTCCTAAAAGAAATATTTATTGAGGACTTGTTGTATATTATACAATATCTTAGGCCTGCATAAAATAGTAATAAATCTTTTCTCACAGTATATTCTGATGGTATGGGAAATAAACAAAAATCTGACTTAGTTTATAAATATTATTTAATGTTTTATCAATAATAATTTAATATTATATTAAAAAGTATATTTACACATAAATACAGGTGATATATATAGATGTGGCATAGATATAAGTACAGTTTATGAAAAATGAAAATGTAACGTTAGTCCAGATCTAAAGGTGTTAAGAGGGAACAAACCATGTGGATAATCAGTAGTGCATCCAGGCAGAGCCAACTGAATGGAGAAAGATTAAGAAACAATATGAGGGATTGGGAGGCTATTGCATAAAACAGTCAAGAAGTTACAGTGACTAAGTAGTGTAGGTATTGGGAAATGGTTGAATTCTGGTTGCATTTTTAAGATAACCAAAGATTTGCTGATGAGTCAGATGTGAGCTCTTTATCCTAAGCTCTACAACCGCACATCCAACTAGCCAATGCATTCTCTTCCATTCCAATCTTGATTTATTCATTCAATATTTTTGGGCCTTATCACATGCCAAACACTAAAGCTATGCTATGGGAAAAATGAATAATGCATCATTTCTCTTTCTGAGGAACACAGTGGCTACTAGTGCAGATAGACACATAAACAGAACACATTTTCGAAACATAGTAATTATAACAGCACGGAGAAAGAAGTGACTGATTACACCTAGAAAGATCAGTGAAATCATCACAGAAAAAAATGATATATAAACTGGTATTTGAAGAATGAGTAAAGCTAAAAAATAGGAAAAAGGCAGTAGAGAGGATGAGGGTGGAAGCTTATATGAAAGCAATGGCAGAAGACAAGCAAAAGAGCAGATGGATTCAAGAAAGATACAGTAAGTAAAATTAGTAGAATTTTGTAAATAAATTAAGCATTGGGGAAGATGATGAGTGTGAAATTTTAAAGTCTCTAAATTTTCTAGTTTTGGTAAGTAGGTGTCATCCAAATAGAAAAAGAGAAAGTCAGATAATCTCTCCTCACTAATGATATGATTACACACCTAGAAAACCCTAAAACTTCCAGCAAAAGACTCTTAGACCTGATAAATGACTTCAATAAAGTCTCAGGATACAAAATCAACATACAATAATCAGTACCATTTGTACACACCAATGTTCAAGCTGAGAACAAAATCAAGAATGCAATCCCATTTACAATAGCCACACATGAAAATACAATATCTAAGAATACATCTGAAAAATGAGGTGAACAATCTGTATGAGGTGAACTACGAAACATTGAAAGAAATCATACAATACGCACACACACACACAAATAGAAAAGCATTTCTTCCTCTTTGACTGGAAGAATCAGTATCATTAAAATGCCCAACTGACACAAGGAATCTACAGAGTCAACACTATTCCTGTCAAATTCCCAAAATCATTTTTTACAGAGTTAGAGAAAACTTCTAAAATTTATGTGGAACTAAAAAAAGAGCCCAAACAGCCAAGGCAATTCTAGGTGAAAATAACAAAGCCAGAGGCATCATGTTCTCCAACTTCTAACTATAACATAAGGCTATAGTAACCAAAACAGCATGATACTAGTACAAAAATAGACATATAGATGAATGGGACAAAATAAAGATCACTGAAATAAATCCTCACACCTACTACCAACTCATCATTGACAAAGTTGACAAAGATAAACAATGGAGAAAGGAACCCTATTTGATAAATGGTGCTGGGAAAACTGGCTAAACATGAGCAGAAGAATGAAACTTGACCCTACCTCTTATTATATACAAAAATTATCTCATGATGGATTAAAGACTTATATGTGATCCCCAAAACTATAAAACTTCTAAAAGAAAACCTAGGAAATTGCCATACCTATTGGCATAGGCAAAGAATTTATGATGAATGTCCCAAAAGAAAATGCAGCAAAATAAAAATAGACAAATGGGACTTAAAACTGAAGAGCTTCTCCACAGCAAAAGAAACTCAACAAAGTAAACAGGCAACCTACAGACTGGTAGAAAATATTTGCAAACTATGCATCCCACAAAGGATGAATATCCATAATATACAAGGAACTTAATCAACAAGAAAAAAGAAACAACCTTTTTTAAAAAGTAGGCAAAGACATGAACAGACACTTCTTGAAATTAGACATACAAGTGGCCAACAAATATATGAAAAAATGCTCAGCATCACTAATAATCAGAGAAATGCAAATCAATATCACAATGAGATATCATCTCAGACCAGTGGGAGTGGTTATTACTAAAACTCAAAAAATAACATGTAGGCAAAGATGTGGAGAAAAAAGAATGCTTATACATTGCAGGTGTGAATGCAAATTAGTTTAGAGCCTGAGGAAAGCAGTTTGGAGATTTCTCAAATAACTAAAAATATAATTATCTTTCCACCCACCAATCCCATTACTGGGTATATATCCAAAGGAAAAAAAATGTTCTACCAAAAAAGACACATGAAAATGTATGTTCATCACAGCACTATTCACAACAGAAAAGACACCGACTCGGCTGGGCATGGTGGCTCACATCTGTAATCCCAGCCCTTTGGGAGGCCCAGGCGGGTGGATCATGAGGTCAAGAGTTTGAGACCAGCCTGGCCAACATAGTGAAACCCCGTCTCTACTAAAAATACAGAAATTTGCCAGCTGTGGTGGCACACGCCTGTAGTCCCAGCTACTTGGGAGTCTGAGGCAGGAGAATCTCTTGGATCTGGGAGGCGGAGGTTTCAGTGAGCCGAGACTGCACCATTGCGCTCCAGCTTGGGTGACAGAGTGAGACTCCATCTCAGAAAAAAAGAAAAAAAAAAAAAAAGAAAAGACATGGACTCATCCTACATGTCCATGAATGGTGGCTTGGATAAAGAAAATGGTACAAACACACACCATGAAATACTAGAGTAATAAAAAAGAATAAAATCACGTCCTTTCCAGCAACATAGATGCTGCTGGAGGCTGTTATCCTAAGTGAATTAATGCAGAAACAGAAAACCAAATATTCCATGTTCTCACTTATAAGTGGGAGCTAAACATTAGGTTCACACAGTCATAAATATGAGAATAATAGACACTAAAAGGAGGGAGAAAGGCAGGGGAGCAAGGACTGAAAAACATCCTATTGAGTACTATGTTCATTATCTGGTCGACAGGATCAATGGAAGCCCAAACTGCAGCACCACACAATATACCCTTATAACAAACCTGCACATGTACCCACACGAAAACTAAAATAAACATGAAAATTAAACAAAATAAAATAAATTACCATCTTCTCCTTGCATATCTTGTTTTCTTCTATAAAATGGCAACAATAGCAGCTTCACAGGACCGTTGTTAGGATTAAGTAAATTAATACATCAAAGTGCTTAGAATAGTGTCTATTGTATAGTAAATGCTCAATATAGTCCAATGATTGTTTGAAAAAAGCAAAAAGTAGTGGTTAGCATGTGAGTTCTGGAGACGAAATGAATTTTAATCCAAATTTACTCCCTAAGTAGTTGAATAATTTGAGGCAAGTTATTGCCCCCAATATTGTAAATATTTACATCTCCCCAGCTTTGTTTTTTCACATGTAAAATTATTACAGTCATGGAGATGCATCATATCTACCAGAATATTATACCAGTAGCTTTTATGTGATACTTCTAAAAATGACTTTTTCTTCGAGACACGTATTTGAATTATACACGCATGTGTATAATAATAATGAATGTGGAGGTTTTAGGAGAATACCTATGCAACAGAACTCAATAAATTTTAGTTATTTTGGTTATTAGTTTATTGTTTATTTATTATTGCTAGCAATAACTCTACCTTGATTTTTAGCTATTTGCTTATTTTAATTTTTAATTTCAAAATACTTTATATTAATTGCATAATTTGGTCAACAAATGTTTATCAACTGAAATACAGAAAGAATTTTGTACAGATTTCAAAATCAGATGTATAAGAAGAATAGCAGTCAGTTTGGTTTACAACAGTGGAAGAAAATGGGAATTGATTATTGTCTTAGTTGATTTGTGTTGCTATACAGTAATACCTGAGACTTGGTGATCTAAAAAGAAAAGAAGTTTACTTGGCACGTGGTTCTGCACACTGAACAAGAAGCATGGCACCAGCATCTGCTCCTGGTGAGGGCCTCAGACTGTTTCCACTCACAGCAGAAGGTAAAGGAATGCCAGCGTATCACATGTCAAGAGAGGAGGCAAGAGAGAGGAGGAGGTGCCAGGCTCTTCTTAACAAAGAGTTTGCTTAGGAACTAGCAGTGAGAAATCACTCACTACCTTGAGGATGGCACCAAGACATTCATGAGGAATCTTCCCCTATGACCCAAACACCTCCTATATGGGCACACCTCCAACACTGGGGATCCAATTTCAACATGAGATGGACATGTTGAACATGGGAACATTTCAACATGAGGGAACGTATATCTAAACTTTATCAATGGTGAATTTTATAGGGTAAAGAAAAATTGAAATTATTTAATTTTTACTCTTTAAATCTCCTTTTCAAGGTGATGCAGAGTAAAAGGAGAAAACTAAACAAGACTTATTATGTGAAACAAAGATCCTGGCACAGCATTTGCCAAATTTCAGGCAATTTCAGAGCAATAAAGAGATAATTGAATAATTAAATGGGTAAAATGAGAAAAACTCAAAATTCAAGTTGTTTCTACATGAGTTTGTTTCACCTATCATACCCTCTTATTCTCACTGAAGTTTAACATAATTATACATTTTAAATATTGTTGAAAACCAAATTACAGAAACAAAGACACACTTAAAGGCAAAAATAGAGACAGAAACAAAAAAGAAACTTCTAGAGAAAAATCATCTGCTAGAAACCCTTTGGAAATAACAAATTAGCAAGTGGCAGAATGAGAAGAATGATGCTGAGAACTTCGAGCTTTTCAATGCTATCAAGAAAGTTTCCATAAGAACTAGCTATGCCAGAATTTTAAAAAAGCTTAGTCTGTTCTTCTAATTTATAAATAGTACTTAGGAAATATACTGCTTTACTTTTTTTCTATTTATATTCAAGAAATAACATTAACATGGTAAAAAAAAATTAAGTAACATAAATGTGAAAGTCAGTCTCCTACTCACTCAGGTGCCCTCCCCCAAAACTTTCTCCGAAGAAAAGAAAAATTTAGCCAATAAAGTTTCCAAACTGATAAAATAATGAATAACCTTTAAAAAATGTAAGTAGTCTGTATATATCATGCAGCCCACTGCTTTTTAAAAAAATTTTATTCTTAATTTTTATGAATACATAGTGGGTGTATATATTTATAGGGAACATGAAATATTTTATGCAGGCATGTAGTGTGTAATAATCACATCAGAGTAAATGGGATTTCCATCGCCTCAAACATTTATCTTTTTTATGTTACAAACATTCCAATTACACTATTATATATTTTTTTATATTATTCTATATTCCATGTATATAAATACATGATTCTATGGGTTTCTCAAAAGCCATAGAACAGTGCACTACAACCAATGCAGTTTTTAAACTTCATTGATCTTAGCTTCAGCGGTACATGTGCAGGTTTGTTATATAGGTAAGTTGCATGTCACAGGGGTTTGGTGTACAGATTATTTCATCAACTAGGTAATAAGCATAGTACCCAATAGGTATTTTTTTAATACTCTTCCTCCTCCTACTGTCCACCCTCAAGAAGGCCCAAGTGTTTGTAGTTTCCTTTTTTGTGTCCATGTATTCTTTATCTTTAGCTCCCATTAATAAGCGAGAATATGTGGTATTTGGTTTTCTGTTCCTTTGTTATTTCACTTAAGATAATGGCCTGAAGTTCCATCCATGTTGATACAAAAGAGATAACTTTGTTTTTTTATATGGCTGCACAGTATTCTGTGATATATATGTACCACAGTTTAGGTTGATTCTATGTCTTGGCTATTGTGAATAGTGCTTCAATGAACATATGCATGCATTTTTTATAGTTGAATAATTATATTCCTTTGAATATGTACCCAGCGATGGCATTGTTGGGCTGAATGCTAATACTGATATAAGTTCCTTGAGAAAGCACCACACTGCTTCCCACAGTGGCTGAACTAATTTATATTCTCACCAGCAGTGTATAAGCATTTCTTTTTCTCTGCAACCTCACTAGCATCTGTTATTTTTTGACTTTTTAATAATAGCTATTCTGACTGATGTGAGATGGTATCTTGTTGTTTTGATTTACATTTCTCTAACAATTAGCGATGTTGAACACTTTTCCATATGCTTCTTGGCCACATGTATGTCTTCTTTTGAGAAGTGACTGCTCACAACCTTTGCCCACTTTTTAATGGGATTGTTTGCTTTTTGCTTGTTAATTTGTTTAAGTGACTTATAGATTCTTGATATTAGACCTTTGTCAAATGCATGGTTTGCAAATATTTTCTCCCATTCTGTAGGTTGTCTGCTTACTCTGTTGATAGTTTATTTCACTGTGCAGAAACTTTTTAGTTCAATTAGGTCCCTTTTGTCAATTTTTGTTTTTGTTATGATTGCTTTTGGAGATTTTATCATAAAATTGTTGCCAAGGCCTATGCCCAGAATGGTATTTCCTAGGTTATTTTCCAGAGTTTTTATAGTTTTAGGTTTTACATTTAATACTTTAATCCATCTTGAATTGATTTTTGTATACGGTGTAAGGAAAAGGTTTAGTTTCAATCTTCCACATATGGCTAGCCAGTTATCTCAGCACCATTTATTTAACAGGTAGCCCTTTCCCCATTGCTTGTTTTGGGTCAACTTTTCAAAGATCAGATGGTTGTAGGTTGCAGCATTATGGATGGGCTCTCCATTATGTTCCATTCATCTATGTGTCTGATTTGTGCCAGTACCATGCTATTTTAGTTACTGTAGCCTTTTAGTATAGTTTGAAGTCGAGTAAGATGATGCCTCCAGCTTTGACCTTTTTGCTTAGAAGTGCTTTGGCTATTTGGGCTCTTTTTTGGTTCCATATGAATTTTTACATAGATTTTTAAAATAATTCTGTGGAGAAAGTCATTGTTAATTTAACGTGAGTAGCTTTGAATCTATATATTGTTAAAATGGCCAACTGTCATCAATCTTCTGTGTTTTTTCAAATCTCAATTTCACTTATTTCTGCTCTGATCTTTATTTTTTTTCTACTTATTTTGAGTTTGGTTTGCTTTTACTTTTCTAGCTATTTGAGATGCATTCTAATGTTGTTTATTTGAACCTTTTCTACTTTTTGATGTAGGAAATTATTGCTGTAAACTTTTCTCTTGTTGCTGCTTTTGCCGTATCCAATAGGTTCTGGTACATGGCATTTCCATTTTCATTTGTTTTAATAAATGTTTTAGTTTCCTTCTTAATCTATTTATAAACCTACTGGTCATTCTGGAACATACGGTTTCATTTCCATGTCTTTTTAGTTTCCAAAATTCTTACTGTTATTTCTCGTTTTATTTCGTTGCAGTCAGACAAGATACTTGATATAATTTCATTTTTTTAAAATTTTGTAAAACCTGTTTTGTAGCCTAACATATTATTTTTCCTTGAGAATGATCCGTGTGCTGAGAAGAATGCATATTCTGCAACCATTTGATAAAATGTTTTTATATATCTATTAGATCCATTTGGTTTATAGTGCATATTAACTTAGAGGTTTCTTGATTTTCTGTCTGGATGATCTGTCCAATGCTGAGAGCAGGGTGTTAAGTCTCTAGCTTTTATTGTGTTTGGGCCTATCTCTCTCTTTAGCTCTAATAATATTTGTTGTATATATCTGGGTACTCCAGCATTGGGTGCATATATATTTATAATTGTTATATCCTTTTGTGGAATGAAAACCTTTATTATTGTATAATGATCTTTTTTTTCTTTTACACTTTTGAAATCTATTTTATCTGATATAAATACAGTTATTTTTGCTCTTTTTTGGTTTCCATTTGCATGGAATATCTTTTTCCGTCCCTTTATTTTCAGTCTGTGTGTCTTTACAGATGAATTGTGTTCCTTGTGGACAACAGATCACTGGGTCTTGGTTTTTATTTTAATCCCTTCAGTCATTTTATATTTTTTGATTTAGAGAGTTTAGTCCATTTACAGTCAGTGGTATTATTGACAAGAATTGACAGGAATAGGAACTTATTTCTGCCATTTTAAAATTTGCTTCCTGGTTGTTTTGTCATCTTAGTTTTCTTCTCTCCTTCCTTCCTGTCTTCCTTTGTGTGAAGATTATTTTCTCACATAGTATATTTTAATTTCTTGCTTTTAATTTTTTCTTTATCTGCTGGAGGTTTTTTAATGTGAAGTTGCCATGAAGGTTGCAAATAACATCTTATAATCCATTTTTTAAACTGATGATAATTTAACACTGATTTCATAAAGAAGCAAACTACCAAACAAGCAAATAGTAAACTAATAAAAACTCTACACTTTAACTTCATCCCCTCAACTTTTAACTTGTTGTTTCTCTTTATATCTTATTATACTGTCTATGTCTGGAAAAGTTGCCATACTTATTATTTTTGATAGGTTCATGTTTTAGTCTTTCTGCAAGAGATGAGAACTTTACACACCACAATTACAGTAGTATAATATTCGGAGTTTTTCTATATACCTGCTATTACCAGTGAGTTATGTACCTTCAGATGATTTCTTATTGCTCACTACCATATTTTTCTTTCAGACTGAAGAACTCCCTTTAGAATTTCATGTAGAACAGGTTTGGTGTTAACTAAATTCTTAAGCATTTATTTGTCTGGAAACATCTGTTTTTTCTTTGTGTTTGGAGTATATTTTCATCAGGTATACTATTCTAGGATAAAAGTTTTGCTCCTCCAGAAATTGAAATATGTCATGCCACTCTCTCCTGGCCTGTAAAGTTTCCACTGAGAAGCTTGTTGCCAGATATATTGGAGTTCCTTTGTATGTTACATGTTTCTTTCTATTGCTGCTTTTAGAACACTTTCTTTATACTTGATCTTTAGGAGTTTGATTATTAAATGTCCTGAGGCAGTCTTATTTGTGTTATATCTGCTTGGTGTTCTATAAGCTTCTTGTAATTGAATATTGATATCTTTTTCTAGGTTTGGAAAATTCTCTATTATCCCTTGGAATGAACTTTCTACCACAATGTTTCTCTCTCTCTGTCTCTCTCTCTCTTTTTCCCTGTCTCCTCCTTAAAGACAATAACTCATATTTGCCCTTTTAAGGGTATTTTCTCGATCTTGTAGGAATGCTTTATTATTTTATATTCCTTTTGTTTATTTGTTTCCTCTGACTGTGTATTTTCAAATAACCTGTCTTCAAGCTCACTAATTTTTTCTTCTGCTTGATCTATTCTGCTGTCAGGATACTCCAATGCTTTCTTCAGTATGTCAATTGCATCTTTCAGCTCCAGAATTTCTGCTTGGTTATTTTATATTATTTCAATCTCTTTCTTAATTTTTTGATAGAATCTAAATTTCTTCTTCTTGTTATCTTGGATTTTGTTGATCTTCCTCAAAACATCTATTTTCAAGGCTTTGTCTGAAAGGTCACATATCTCTGTCTCTCTAAGATTGGTCACTGGTGCCTTATTTAGTTTGTTTGATGAGATCATGTTTTCCTGGATAATCTTGATGCTTTTGGATGTTCACCAGTGTCTGGACATTGAAGATTTGGGTATTTATTATAGTTTTCTCAATCTAGGCTTGTTCGTAACTGTCCTTCTTGGGAAGGCTTTCCAGGTATTCAAAAGGGACTTGGGTGTTGTGATCTAAGTCTTTGGTCACTCCAGCCACATCTGTTTTAGTGGACATCTCAAGCCCAGTAATGCTGTGGCTCTTGCAGACTCATAGAGGTACTGCCTTTATGGTCTTGGGTAACATATTGGAAAATTCCCTGGATTACTTGGCAGAGACTCTTGTTCTCTTTCTTTACTTTCCCCAAAACAAAATTTCTGTCTCTGTGCTGATCTGGAGCTGGGGGAGAGGTGATACAAGCACCCCTATAGCTACCACCACTGAGACTGCACTGAGTCATACCCAAAGACAGCACACCACTGGCCCTCACTCAAGGCCCACGGCGACCACTGCTTGGCTACCATCTATGTTCACTCAAGGCCCAAGGACTTTACATTCAGAAGGTGGTAAATCCAGGCAAGCTTGTGTCTTTCCCTTCCAGGCAATGTGCTCTCTTTAGCCCCTGGTGGGTCTGGGGAATCTCCTCTGGGAGGTAGGGCCTGGAGGTAGGAACCTTAGGAATCTACCTGGTGCTCTATTTGCTGCATCTGAGCTGGCATACAAGCCACAAGACAAAGTCCTTCTCACTCTTCTCTCCCCTTTCCTCAAGCAGAGGAGTGCCTCCTCATGACCACCACCACCCTTTACCCGAGGCAAGTATTGCCTGGCAACTCTCCATGTTTACTCAAGCCCAAGGGCTCTTCAGTGTGCTTGTGGTGAATGCCACCAGGCCTGAGTCTCTCCCTTCAGGACTTTAGGCTCCTCTCTGCCCTAGTGCAAGTTCAAAAATGCCATTTAGGAGCCAATAACTGGAACTAGGGACCCAAAGAGCCCACTCCGGGCTCTACCCCACTGTGGCCAACCTAGTACCCAAGCTATAAGACAAAGTCTCCTTTACTCTCTGTCTCCTTTTCTCAAGCAGAAGGGATCTCTCCCTATAGCTACCACAGCTGGTAATGTACTGGGTCACACTTGAAGCCAGCATGGCTATGAGTCTCACTCAAGATCTGTGGCAAGTACTGCCTGGCTATCCCACTGCTGATTATTCAGGCCCAAGGTCTCTTTCTTCAGTCAGAAGATGATGAATTCTGCCAGGACTAGGTCCCTCCCCTCAAGGCAGTTGGTTCCCTCTGGTCTAGGTTGTGTTTTAAATGTTTTCCAGGAGCTAGGGCCTGGAATGGAAGCCTCAGGACTCTGCCTGGTGCCATATTCTACTGTGGCTGAGCTGGTATCCAAGTTGCAAGCAAAAATCCTCTCTCCTCTCCTCTCTCCTCTCCTTAAGCAGAGAAGAGTCTGTCTGAGAACTGTAAGCTGCACTTCCTGGAGTTGGGGGAGGGCTAACACAAGCACTCCCTTAGCTGCTCCAGATAGTATCTCCCTAGGTCACATGCACTCCAAGTCCACCAGTTCTGAGCCCAGCTCTGCACTAGGACTTGTCAAGGAATTGCAATCCTTGTGGCGTAGGCTACCTTTCAAGTTTCTTTAGGATTCCAGAGCACTTCAGCATGTGGTGGCGGGGCTTGCCACAACTCAGGTCTGACAACTAAGATGGACAATCTGCTTCTGGCTAGGGCTGGCCTAAATGCCCCCTCCATGGGCATCGGCTGAGCTCCTGTTGCTTTCCACTGTGACAGGACACCTTTGAGTTCCAATGCAAGATTCCACATCACTGCACTCTCCCTCCCCTAAGCATACAAATTCTTTCTTTGTGCCAAGTTGCTTTGCTGGGGGATAGAGGAGGAGTAGTGCAGATGATTCAAGACTGCTTTTCCTATCCTTTTCAGTTCTCTTTCTTTAACATGATGCTAAAATCAGGTACTGTGATCAGCCCTCACTCACCTAAATTTTGGTTCTAATGAAAGTGCTTTTTTTGTGGATAATTTTTCAGTGTTCCTGCTGGAAGGACAATTGCTAGAGTCTTCTATTTGGCCACTGTGCTCTACCTCCCCTATCATTTTTTTTTTTTTAACTTTCACATATTGATTGAGCTGCATTTTATTTTTCAGTAAACACTGGGATCAATTTTTTTTCAGTTTTTCCCCCGAAAAACTAATCGATCATCCCCAAACCAATACCATATATTAAATAAACTTTATGGAATTAACCGAATAATCTATCTTCTTTTCACTAATTTTATATTAATATTACCAATGTATATTTGTAATATCATACATTTATATATAATGTATAATATATACTTATATATATTTGATATACAAAGGTAATATATAAAATGAATTATATATATTATATATAGAGAGAGAGAGAGAGAAAGAGCACCTATATGTGTCAGGCACTGTGATAAATCACTGGTGAACACAGACAGTATCCTTTCCCTCAAAGAATTTAAATTTTAATGGGGTACATATTTTTTAAAGTAAACAAATAATACATAAAACACTGTACTATGTAATTTATAATAATAATTAACATTTATTGAATGCTTACTATATACTTGACTCTGTTCCAAGGGTCATCAATCTATTGCCTGTGGCAATAGCAAGCATTCTGTTTTCACATAGACAATAAATCCAGTAAGCATTCTGTTTTCACATAGACAATAAGCTAAAACTAAATCTACTTTTTTAAGGGATTGTGGGAAAAAGGAAAGAAAGAATGAATAATATGAGAGACAAATTATACATGACTCACAAATCCTGAAATATTATCTCTGTGACCTGTTATAAAAGAAGTTTATTGACCCCTGTTTTAAACCTTCTAAATGTACTCATTTAATTTTCACAGTAAGCATTAAAGTGGTTAATATTATTACATAATATGTAAGCTCTACTATTCTTCCAGATGAGAAAACTAAAGCAAAAATAGTTTCCTATAATTATCACAGAGGAAGTAAACAGGCTACTGAACTTCTAAATGAGGATCAGGAATGAGGAGGGTTAAGACAAAAAAGGAAGAGTTTTCTGAAAAAAACTATTCAGATTTACTTTTTTGAAAGTTGAGATTACAGTCAGATGTGGTGGCTTACGCCCGCAATCCCAGCACTTTGGGAGGCCAAGGCGGGCAGATCACGAGGTCAGGAGATCGAAATCATCCTGCCAACATGGTGAAACCCCGTCTCTATTAAAAATACAAAAATCAGCTGGGTGTGGTGGCACGCACCTGTAGTCCCAGCTACTCTGGAGGCTGAGGCAGGAGAATTGCTTGAACCCAGGAGGCAGAGGTTACAGTGAGCTGAGATCGCACCATTGAACTCCAGCCTGGGCAAAAGACTGGAACTCCATCTCACAAAAAAAAAAAAAAAAAAAAAAAAAAATTGAGATTACCTGTGAATTGAAAGAACAGGGCTCTATGCCCTATTGTTGAGAAGCTCAAACATACAGTATTTGGATACATACATAGGAACCAGGTAAAAAGATGAGAAGCAGCAGACATAAGAATAGAAGGAAACAGAAATAAACAGAAGCCAAGAGAAGAGAGTGTTTTGAGGAGGGCAGAAAACATTTCATGTTGTTGTGCAAGACTGGAAATAAGAGCCAGTAGGTGGCTTGAGGTTCTAGCCTAAAGGACAGGGCATAACTGATCAGGACCAGCTACCTTTATGTCTTATTCTATTATGCCTTCAGTTAACATAAAGGGGGTAGCAGGATGACCAAGTCCTAATAAGGAGCCACTCATACGACCTTTTTTTCTCTCTGGAAAAAAGGTACCATAAGTAATACTACTTTCTGAATTGAGAACATGAAAAAAAATAAATTATAACACAAAACAAATAAAAAGCAAAGCTCTTATGTAAGATTTTACCCAATAGTAACAGGTTTCTGTGAAAGATTTTGGAACATGACTCCTCATTACCTTCCTCTTCCTCTCCAATATTAACTTCAATTTACCTTCACTTTCTGAGTTAAACAGCTGCTTTTAGTATACAGGCGGCTGGGTGCCAGTGAGACTGGGGTCTTGGTTAGGGTCCTGGTAGAGAGAACTGGTATAAAGGATTTCTCTGAGATAAGCAGGGGAGCCAGCAGAGAAATGTTCAGACCAATGTCTGGAATCTTGAGAAAAGATCAACATCAGGTTTCCATACATGTGCTGGTTCTCCTTAGCCCCCAAGAGACCAAAACAAACAAACAAAAAGACAAACAGATAGATTGAGACATCCTTGGCTCTAAAACTGGGAGATTTACTGGCTGCTTCTGAATATGCCAGCAAGAGAGTGGAAACCTGCCTACTTTAATATCATTGACACACAGGATAGATACAAGTGCTTCATCTTTCATCTCCTGTTAAGACAAAAGTAATTTAGCATTCCCTAAACATGAAACCTTAGCTCTAGAGAGCAGAAAACAAAAATACCTAAACACTACATAGGGTCCCAAAAGCCAGAGAAAGGAAGGGCAGTAAGAATAAACAGAAAATACCAGCAAAACAGATCTGCTGGAGGAGACACATGACAGTGTGATTTAAAATAATGAGAACGTTAGCAGAAGTCCAGGCTTACTATATACACACCAAAGACTTTCTGGAGAAAAACAAGCAAACAAAATGCTTTTCTAAATCAATAATTCAATAGGTAAAAATGAAAGAAAACATGGCCTGTAATGTCATCCTTTATAAATCCCTACCCATTATTCTTGTATCCTAATTGGAATCTGAAACATTTGCACATTTCCCCTTTATGTTCTTATGAATCCAAGAACAATGAGATGATGACTTTGATTCACATGCAAAAAGTGTTATAAATTATTATTCCAAGCAATCATTGTTTTCAAAAATCTTTCTCTAGAGGAGGCTGAAAAGCCTCACTTAGTCCCTGAATACTTATATTTCATTGTAAGAGCATCCTGTATTGAAGTCACAATTGATCGAGTAGGGTATTTATAAAGGACGACATCACAGTCATACATTGCTTAACAATGAGGATATGTTCTAAGAAATTTGTCATTAGGCAATTTTGTCATCATGTGAACATCACAGAGTGTATTTACACAAACCTAGATGGTATAGCCTCCTACACATCTAGGCTATGTGAGATAGCCTATTGCTCCTAGACTACAACCCTATGTAACATGTTACTGAATACTGTAGGCAACTGCAACATAATGCTAAGTATTTGTGTATCTAAAAATATCTACACATAGAAAATGAATAGTAAAAATACAGTATAAAAGATGGTAAACATGATAAACCTGTATAGAACATTTAGCATGAACAGAGCTTGGTGGACTGGAAGTTGTTCTGGGGGAAGTCAGTAAGTTGTGAGTAAATGGGAAGGCCTGGAACATTACTGTGCCCTTTATGCTACCGGCAGCAGAGTAACTTTGTTTCTACCAGCATCACCACTAACACTCTAGTAACATATTACCCTATGATGTTACAACAGCTGCTATGTTACTAGGAGATAAAAATTTTTCAATTGGATTATAATCTCCTATGGCCAACATCATAAATGTGGTCCATCATTGATTGAAACTTCGTTATGCAATATATGTCTGGAATGTGTTTCTTAAATATATATGTATATTTAATCTGAACTGAGAAGCCTAGAATGAACACTTCTTTTCATGAATGAGGACTATTGTCAACTAAGTGTAATAATCAGAGCATTATTCTCAATATTATTTGTTGTTATGTCATTATTGGGTCTATTTGACACCTTATAGCAGAAATAATTAGATCTTCGTTACTCCTTAATGAGCTCTGAATTTTCTCTCTCTTTTGAATGTGGAATGTGGATTGCAGTACAAAAGAATATGAGTATGAGAGGAGAGCGCCAACCAGAAATGATGTAGGAATTCTCAGAAACAAACATCAGAAAAAATGCCCTGTTTACAAACTTAAAAGATGCAAATTGAAAGGGTTTTACATCTAAGAACCCAAGAAGTAGACAAAAGTTTCAACCGACAGACAAAACCTGACAGAACTATCAGTTGCATTCCCATGGCACTTCTGTTAACTTTTTGAAGGGTAGTGTTATTTCTAGTTTCAGCAATAACAAGAAGAGAATAAATACTAATATTACATAGATATAATAATTATAATTTAAATTTTCTGCCATCTGGATGTAAAATTTGGCATTCTTGGGATGGTTTTAATTTAAAAATGTTTAACATGGCTAATGGCAATTCCCTTATGATAGGTTGAATTATTTTAAAAAAAAATCCAACTAGTAGATATGTATAGGAAGTACATTTAAATGAAGTTAAAAGTGGAAAAAAATTGCCGTACAAATATCTAACAGGAAAAGAAAATAGGTGAGTCATATTAATATTAGATAAAATGGTATTCAAAGCCAAAGAATAAAAATGAAGACAAAGACAATATCTTTAAAATGTAATCTTTCCTAAAATAACGTGTGGATCTAATTTTATTCTAATTAGAAATAAAATTTTGGCATACTTGCTGTTACCAGTACTAATAATATTTTTAAAATAATATGGAAAACTCAATGAGCAAAAATTACCAAAAAAATGGAAATAAGAATCATAAAAGATGGCTTGCTGTACAAGATTATTGAAATTTAATATAAAGTTACCATAATAAAAATGTAAACACAGTTTGGCAAATAGGTCAATGAAATAAACCAAAATCCAGAAATAGATCAAGTATATGTAGAAAACATATGGCAAAAGTGTCATTCTAATTGGAGAAAAATAGATTATTTAATGAATGGTACTGGCATAATTAGCTGTTTCTCTAAAATAAACAAAAATTAAGACACTGCTTCATATTACATAAAATTAATTTCTAGATACATTAAAATCTAAATATAAAATATTAAAAATATTAAAATAATGTGTAAAAGAACATTTGTAAGCCTTCAGATGAAGTCTTTTAGCAAGATACTAAATCTGAAAGGAAAGACCGACAGATTTAACAACGCAAATGTCTTTAGTTATAGTTTTACACCATAAGCAGAGTCCAGAGAAAAATACAGAACAATAATTTTTGCAGCATACATGATTAATTTTCTCAGTGCTTATAAAATATAAAAATAATCTGACAGAAAAATAGATAAGAGAAAATGCAAATCACCAAAAACTTGAGAAAACGTGCTCAACTTCATTAGTAGTTAATAAAATGCAAATAAAACAGCAGAGATGTCACTTTATATTCATTTGTGGAAAAACAATTCTTTTTAAAATATTAACATCCAAATTGCTCAGCTTGTGCAGAAATGTTGGCTGGCTAATGGAATTAAAATCTTCAGGAATATCAAGAAATATCTTAGGAACTGTTCAAAAATGAAGAAGGGTAAAAAAAACTGATAACTAAATTCAGAGTAGGAGTCTGAACTGGATTGTTTTTCTGTGAAGAACATTATTGTAACATCTGGCAAAATTTGAGTCAGGATTGAATAGCATGAATCAGTGTTAATATAACCATTAGTTATATTTTAGTTATGTAAGGAGAATGACCCTCTTTGTAGGAAACATAAGGTTGAGAATTTGGGAATATACAGACATGATTTCAGCAACTTAGCCTAAGCAATTTGTATTTTCAACCTTTTTCTAAATTTCAATTTGTTTTTTTTTTCTCTCTCTCTCTCTCTCACTCTCCCTGTCTCAAGCACAGCAAATAAACTTTTAGAAATCTATTCTATAGAAGTGGAATTGACAAAGTTATTTATTTCTCGTGGAGATGTTAAAAATCTACACAAAAATTGACTGAAGACGGATTAAAGACTTAAATGTAAGACCTAAAATCACAAAATCCCTAGAAGAAAACCTAGGCAGTACCATTCAGGACATAGGCATGGGCAAGGACTTCATGACTAAAACACCAAAAGCAATGGCAACAAAAGCCAAAATAGACAAATGGGATCTAATTAAACTAAAGAGCTTCTGCACAGCAAAAGAAACTATCTTCAGAGTGAACAGGCAACCTACAGAATGGGAGAAAATTTTTGCAATCGATCCGTCTGACAAAAGACTAATATCCAGAATCTACAAAGAACTTAAACAAATTTACAAGAAGAAAACAAACAGCCCCATCAAAAAGTGGGCAAAGGATATGAACAGACATTTCTTAAAAGAAGACATTTATGCAACCAACAGACTTATGAAAAATGCTTATCATCACTGGTCATTAGAGAAATGCAAATCAAAACCACAATGAGATACCATCTCACACCAGTTAGAATGGCGATCATTAAAAAGTCAGGCAGCAACAGATGCTGGAGAGGATGTGGAGAAATAGGAATGCTTTTACACTGTTGGTAGGAGTGTAAATTAGTTCAACCATTGTGGAAGACAGTGTGGTGATTCCTCGAGGATCTAGAACTAGAAATATCATTTGAACCAGTGATCCCATTACTGGTTATATACCCAAAGTATTATAAATCATGCTACTATAAAGACACACGCACACATATGTTTATTGTGGCACTATTCACAATAGCAAAGACTTGGAACCAATCCAAATGCCCATCAATTATAGACTGGATAAAGGAAAGGTGGCACATATACACCATGGAATACTATGCAGCCATAAAAATGGATGAGTTCATGTCCTTTGCAGCGACATGGATGAAGCTGGAAACCATCATTCTCAACAAACTATCACAAGGACAGAAAACCAAACACCGCATGTTCTCACTCATAAGTGGGAGGTGAACAGTGAGAACACATGGATATAGGGAGGGGAACATCCCACACCAGGGCCTGTTGGGAGCTGGGGGGCTGGGGGACAGATAGCGTTAGGAGAAATACCTAATTTAAATGACAAGTTGATCGGTGCAGCAAACCAACATGGCACACGTATACCTATGTAACAAACCTGCATGTTGTGCACATGTACCCTAGACCTAAAGTATTAAAATAATTTTTAAAAATCTAGACATCTTTCAATAAGTTAAGAATTAAATTATTATACATCTATAATATAGAATGCTTTGTAGCTATGAGAATGAATTAAAGCTACATGTGTTTAATTTCCACATCTGACCATGAAGGACTTAGGGAGACCAATGCAAAGAAATCTGTAGAGTATTGCTAGAGTCCAGATGAGTACCTTATCCTACCTAGAGAATGATTGCACAGGTAAAGAGAAAGATGCTAAAAACTTATAGGAGGTGGAGCAAGATGGCTGAATAGAACCTTCCAGTGATCATTCCCCTCCTCCAGCTGGAGCACAAAATTAAACAATCATCCACACAAGAGAGTACTTTCATAAGAACCAAAACTCAGGCGAGTGATCACAGTACCTAGCTTTAATATCATATCAAGGAAATAGGCCCTAAAAAGGGTAAAAAGGACAGTCTCGAACTGCCAACCTCCAACTCCCCACAGAGCAGCTTGGCATAAAGAGAGATCTGTGTGCTTGGAGGAGGAAAAGTGCAGCGGTTGTGGGATTTTCCTTGGGAACTCAGTGCTACCTTGTCACAGCAGAAAGCAACACAATGCAGAATTCAGCTGGTGCCCATGGAGGGAGCACTTCAATCAGCCCTGGCCAGAGGGGAATTGTCCATCCTGGTAGTAAGAAGTTGAGTTCTGGCTAACCCGACCACTATGGGCTAAAGTACTCTGAAGTCCTAAGTAAACTTGAAAGGTAGTGTAGATCACAAAGACTGAAATTCCGAGGCAAGTCCTGTCACTGAACTGAGCTTAGAAAGAGTGGACTTGAGGTGCATGCAACCTAGTGAGACACCAGCTGAGATGACCAAGGGAGTGATTGTGTCACCCCTATCCAAACTTCAGGCAGCACAGCTCACAGCTCTGTGAGGAGAGAAAAGAGTAAAGAGGATTTTTATCTTGCAGCTTTCATACTGGTTCAGCCACAGTATAACAAAACAGCAAGCAGGGCCCTGAAGACCCCATTCCAGGCTATAGCTCTCAGAAAACATTTCTAGACCTACCCTGGGCCAGAAGGGAACCCACATCCTAAAGGCAAAAAAAAACAAAAACAAAAAAAAACCCAGTCTTGGCAGAATTCACCACCTGGTATGAAAGAGCCGTTGGGCCTTGAATAAACATCAGTGATAGGCAACAGTAACTATGGGCCTTGGACAAGACCCAGTATTGGGCTGGCTTCAGGTATAACCTCACACATTTCCAGCTGTGGTGGCCACAGGAAGGGACCCTTTCTGCTTAAGAAAAGGGGCAGGAAAAGTATAAAGAACTTTTTCTTAAAATTACGGTTCCAGCTAAGCCACAGTAAAATAAGACAAACGGGAGATTCCTAAAGTCCCTGATGCCAGGCCTTTGCTAATGGAAGGACTTTCTAGACCTGCCCGAAGCCATAAGGGAACACGCTGCCGCAGGCCTTGGGTGAAACACAATATTGTGCTGGCTGCAGGTGTGACCCAGCACGGTCCCAGAGGTGGTGGCCATAGGAGAGCTTGTGTCACCCCTACCCTAACTCCAGGCATCACAGCACAGAGGGAGAGACTCCATTTGTTGAGGGCGGGAGGTTGGGGGAATAAGGGAAGAAAACAAGAGATTCTACCTGGTAATCTGGGGTGTTCACCTGTATCTTAACCAAAAATACCAAAGAAGTACTTCTAGAACTCCAAAAAAGTTACAGCACTACTGGGCTTGGGATGCCCTCTAATGCATATGCCCCTTAATGCTGCAGTGACCAAAGGCTTAGATCACAACACTCAATTTCCTTCGAATACTTGGAAAGCTTTCTCGAGAAGGATGTGTACAAATAAGCCCAGACTGCAAAGATTAGAATAAATACCAAACTTTTCATTAACTAGAAATTAATTAACAACCACAATCACGTAGACCATTCAAAAATATATATATATATATATGACATCACCAGATGAAACAAATAGGCACTGTGACCAGTTCTGAAATTATAGAGATATGTGGCCTTTAAGACAGATAATTCAAAATAGCAGTTTTTTGAAAGATAACAAAATCCAAGATAGCACAAAGAAAAAATTCAGAATCCCATCAGATAAACTTAACAAAGAGATTGAAATAATTTAAAAGAATATAGCAGAAATTCTCCAGCTGAAAACTGCATTTGACAAACTTAAGAATGCATCAGAGTCTCTCAATAGCAGAACTGATCAAGCAAAGAAAAAATTAGTGAGCTTAAAGACAGGCTATTTGAAAATACACAGTCAAGGAGACAAAAGAAAACAAGAATTTAAAGTATCCCTACAGGATCTAGAAAATAGCCTAAAAAGGACAAATCTAAGAGTTATTGCCTTAAACAGGAGACAGAGAGAGATTGGGGTAGAAAATTTCATTAAAAGGATAATAACTAAGAACTTTCCAAACCTAGAGAAATACATCAATATTCCAGTACAAGAAGGTTATAGAACACCAAGCAGATATAGCACAAATAAGATTACCTCAAGACATTTAAAATCAAATGTCCAAAGGTCAAGGATAAAGAAAGTATCCTAAAAACAGTAAGAGAAAAGAAACAAATAACATATAAATAAGTTCTAATATACCTGGCAGCAAATTTCTCGGTGGAAACTTTACACACCATGAAAGAGTGGCATGATATATTTAATGTGCTGAAGAAAAACATTCTGATCCTAGAATATTATATCTAGCAAAAATATTATTTAGACATGAAGGAGAAATAAAGATTTTACCAGACAAACAAAACAAGGATTTCATTAATACCAGACTTGTCCTACAGGAAATGCTAAAGAGTTCTTCAATATGAAAGAAAAGGACATTAATGAACAATAAGAAATAATTTGAAGGTACAAAACTCACTGGTAATAGTAAGTACACAGACAAACACAGAAAATTAGAATGTTTTAATTGCAGTGTGTAAACTACTCATATATTGAGTAGGACAACTAAAAGACTAACCTACCAAAAATAATAATTACAAAAATGTGTAACACATAGACAGTATAATAAAAATAGAAACAACAAAGAGATAAAAATGGGGGTGAGAATGAAATTAAAGTATAGAGATTTTAATAGTTTTCTCTCTTGTTGTTTGTTTCCTTCTGCAATCAGTATTAAGTTGTCATCAGTTCAAAATAATGGATTATAAGATGTTATTTGCAAGCCTCATGGTAACCTCAAATTAAAAATCCTACAAAAGATTTGAAAAAGATAAAGCAATATATTAAAATATAGCACCACAGAAAATCGCTTTCACAAAAAGGAAGACAGGGAAGAAGGAAGGAAGAAAGAGAAGACAACAAAGTGACAGAAAACAGATAACAAAATGGCAGGAGCAAGTTCTTATTTGTCAATAATAACATTGAATGTAAATGGACTAAGCTCTCCAATCAAAAGGCATAGAGTGGGTGAATGGATAAAAAATAAGGCCCAGCAATTTGTTACCTACAAGAAATACTCTTTACCTATAAAGATACACATAGATTGAAAATTAAGGAGGGAGAAAGTATTCCACACAAATGGAAACCAAAAAAGAGCAGGTATAGCTGTACTGTATCAGGTAAAATAGATTTCAAGACACAAACTATAAAAGGAGACATACAAAATTATTATATAGTGATAAGAGGTCAAGTCATCAAGAGGATATAGCAACTGTAAATATATATGGTCTTTGCACTGCAGCACCTATTATATAAAGCATATATTATTAGAGCTAAAGAGAGAGATAGACTCAATACAATAATATCTAGAAGCTTCAACATACTACTTTCAACACTGGACAGATCATCAGACAGAAAAACATCAAATAAACAGCAGACCTAATCTGCACTATGGACCAAATAGACGTAATAGACATTTTCAGAAAATGTCATCCAATGGCTATAGAATATACAGTCTTCTTTTCAACACGTGAACTATTCAAGGATAGACCATATGTCAGGCCACAAAACAAGTCTTAAAACACTCAAATTGAAATTGTATCAAGTATTTTCTCTAACCATAATGGAATAAAACTAGAAAAAAATAACTAGAAGAACTTTGGAAACTATGCAGACAGAAGCAAATTAAATAATATGCTCCTCATCCAGGTGTGGTGGCTCACGCCTGTAATCCCAGCAGTTTGGGAGGCTAAGGCACGCGATCACCTGAGGTCAGGAGTTTGAGACCAGCCTGACCAACATGGAGAAAACCCGTCTCTACTAAAAATACAAAATCAGCTGGGCATGGTTGCTCATGCCTGCAATCCCAGCTACTTGGGAGGCTAAGGCAGAGAATCACTTGAACCCGGGAGGCAGAGGTTCCAGTGAGCTGAGATTGTGCCATTGCACTCCAGCCTGGGCAACAAGAGTGAAACTCCATCTCAAAAATAAATAAATAAATAATAATAATAATAATAATAAGCTCCTGAATTACCAGTGGGTTGATAAAGAAATTAAGGGAGAAATTATAAAATTCCTAGATACAAATGAAAATGGAAACATAACATACTATAAAACCCATGGGATACAGCAAAAGAAGTACTAAGAGGAAATTTCATAGCAATAAGTGCCTACATCAAAATGTAGAAAAACTTCAAGCAACCTAATGACGCATCTGAAATAGAAAAGCAAGAACAAACCTAACCCAACATGAGTATAACCAAAAATAAATATCAGTAGAAATACGTGAAATTGAAAAAAAAAATAAAGAACACAAAAGACCAACAAAATGAAAAGTTTTCTTTTTTTTTTTTTTTTTTTTTTTTTGAGATGGAGTCTTGCTCTGTAGCCCAGGCTGGAGTGCAGTGGCGCGATCTTGGCTCACTGCAAGCTCGCCTCCTGAGTTCATGCCATTCTCCTGCCTCAGCTTCCGGAGCAGCTGGGACCACAGGCGCTCGTCACCACGCCCAGCTAATTTTTTGTATTTTTAGTAGAGACGGGGTTTCTCCATGTTAGCCAGGATGGTCTCGATCTCCTGACCTCGTGATCCGCCCGCCTTCGCCTCCCAAAGTGCTGGGATTACAGGTGTGAGCCACCGTGCCCGACTGAAAAGTTCTATTTTTTAAAGGATTAACAAAATCAACAAGCCCTTAGTAGACTAAGACAAAAACAGAGAAAATCCAACCAAATAAAATCAGAGATGAAAAAGGAGACATTACAATTCACACCTCAGAAATGCAAAGGATCATTAGAGGCTACTGTGAGCAACTATATGTCAAGAAGCTGAAAAACCTAGAAGAAACAGATAAATTCCTAAATGCATACAAACTACCAAGATTGAACCATGAAGAAATCTGAAACCTGAACAGACCAGTAAGAAGTAATGAGATCAAAGCCATAATACAAAGTCGGCCAGCGTAGAAAAGCCTGGGACTCCATGGCTTCATTGCTGAATTTTATCAAACATTTAATGAAAAACTAATACCAAACATTCTCAAACTATTCCAAAAAAATAGAGGAGGAAAGAATACTTCCAAACCCGTTCTACAAGGCCAGTAGTACCTTGATAAGAAAACCTGAAAAGGATACATCAAAAAAGGAAAACTACAGGCCAATATATCTAATGAATATTAATACAAACATCCTCAATAAAATACTACCAAATTGAATTTAACACAATAAAATATCATGCCTCATAACCAAGTAGGATTTATCCCGGGGATGCAAGGATGTTGTAACATATGCAAATCAATCAATGTGATATAGCATATCAACAAAATGAAAAACAAAAAAACATATGATCATTTCAATTGATGCTGAAAAAGCTTTTGATAAAATTCAACATCCCTTCATGAAAAAGAAACCCCACAAAAAAACGGGTATAAAAAGAACACACCTCAATACAATAAATGCCATATATGACAGACCCACAGCTAGAATCATACCAAACTGGAAAAAAACTGAAAGCCTTTCCTCTAAGATCTGGAAAAAGACAAGAATGCTTTTTCAACACTATCATTCAACATAATAATGGGAGACCTAGGTAGAGCAATTAGACAAGAGAAAGAGATAGACGGTATACAAACTGAAAAGAAAAAAGACAAATTATCCTTGTTTACATGTAATATAATCTTATATTTAGAAAATCCTAAAGACTCTACCAAATAACTACTAAATGTGATAAGCGAACTCAGGGTTGCAGGATATAAAATCAACATTAAAATATCAGTAGCATTTCTATATACCAATAGTGAACAAGGTGAAAAAGATATAAAGTACTCCCATTTACAATAGCTACAAATAAAATAAAACGCTTGGGAATAAACTTAACCAATGAAGTGAAAAATGTCTACAATGAAAACTGTGAAACACTCATGAAAGAAATTAAAGAGGACACACACACAAAATGGAAAGATATTCCTTGTTCATGTATTGGAAAAAGTAATGTTGTTAAAATGTTCATACTACCCAAGCAATCTACAAATTCAGGGCAATCTCTGTCAAAAATACTGATGATATTCTTCACAGAAATATATTGTATCAAGTATTTTGTAGAAATAGAAAAAATAATCCTAAAATTTATACAGAAACACAAAAAAGCCAGAATAGCTGAAGCCATCCTGAGCAAAGAGAGCAAGCTAGAGGAATCACGTTACCTGACATCAAACTCTACTACACAGCAATGGTAACCTAAACAGCATAGTAGTAGCATAAAAACAGACACCTAGACGAGTGTAACAGAATAGACTACCCAGAAATAAATCCATATAACTACAGTCAATTCATTTTTGACAAAGGGGCAACAACATACATCGGGGAAAGGACAGTGTCTCTAATAAATGGTGCTGGAAAACCTGGATATTCATAAGCAGAAGAATGAAACTAGAGCTCTATCTCTCACCATATACATATATCAAATCAAAATGGATTATTAAGACTTAAATCTAAGACCTCCAACTATGAAACTACTGCAAGAAAACATTGGTAAAACTCTCCAGGATATTGGTGCGGGCAAAGATTTCTTAAGTAATACTCCCTAAAGCACAGGCAATCAAAGCAAAAATAGACAAATATGATTACATCAAGTTAAAATGCTTCTGTACAGCAAATGAAATGGTAAAACAAAAAGAGATCCCACAGAATGGGAAAAAATAACTGCAAACTATCCATCTAACAAAGGATTAATAACCAAAATATATAAAGAACTCAAATCAATGGGAAATAATCTAATAATCTGGTTTAAAAATGGGCAAAATACCTGAATGGACATTTTTCAAAAGAAGACATAAAAATGGCAAACAGGTATATTAAAAGTTGCTCAAAATTAGTGACCATCAGAGAAATGCAAACCAACATTGCAATGAGATATCTTTTCACTTCAGTTAAAATGGCTTTTATCCAAAAGACGAACAATAACGAACTCTGGAGAGGATGTGAAGAAAGGGGAACCCTGGTACAGTTTTGGTGGGAATGTTAATCAGTACAGCCACCATAGAGAACAGTATTGATGTGCCTCAACAAACTAAGAATAGGGCCTGGCATGGTTGCTCACACCTGTAATCCCAGCACTTTGGGAGCCCGAGATGGGCAGATCCCTGAGCCCAGTAGTTTGTGACCAGCCTGGGCAACATAGCAAGACCCCATCTCAGTAATAATAATAATAATAATAATAATAATAATAATAATAATCAACTAAGAATACAACTACTATATGAGCCAGAAATCCCACTGCTAGGTTTCAAAAAGTAAGGAAATCAGTATATTAAAGAGATATCTGTAATACATAAACATAAATACCTATGTTTATTGCAGCACTAATCACAATAGCCAAGATTTGAAAGCAACCTAAGTATCCATCAACAGATAAACTGATAAAGAAAATGTGGTACATATACACAATGGAGTACTATTCAGCCATAAGAAAGAATGAGATCCAGTCATTCACAACAACATGAACAACTGGGGGACAGTATGTTAAATGAAATAAGCCAGGCACAGAAAGACAAACTTCTCATGTTCTCACTCATTTTGGGGAGCTAAAAATTAAAACAATTGAACTCATGGAGATAGAGAGTAGAATGATGATTACCAGAAGCTGGGAATGGTAGTGGGGGTAAAGGGTTGGGTAATGGAGATGGTTAATGAGAACAAAAATATGGTTAGATACAATAAATAAGATGTATTATTTTATAGCTCAAGAGAGTGACTTCAGTCAGTAATAATTTGTTGTATATTTTGGAATAACTGAGCAGGTACATTTAGAATATTTGTAACAGAAATAAATGATGAATGATTGAGGTGCTAAAAACCCCATTTGCCCTGATATGATTATTAAACATTGTATGCCTGTATCAAAATATCTCATCTACCCCACAAATATATACAGCAATGTACCCATAAAAATTAAAAATAAAGAAAATTGAGAAAATATTTAAAAATAATAAAATGGGAGGTCAGGCACAGTGGCTCATGCCTGTAATCCCAACATTTCTCTAACTTTTGTTTAATTTTTAAAACACAATAAAAAATCTTAAAAAAATTGAAAACCTTATACTCCTTGGCACAAAAATACTTCAAGAGAAAGGTCATGTTTCATTCCAGTAAATCATTTAAAAGCTTTTTGCTTTTTTTACACAGTAACAAGCTAAAGTCACTCAACATACATATTTTTTTCTTATGTCAAAAATTTTCAGACTGCCACAAAATAACTGCATTCTTATCCATCAGAGTCATTCATTCCAATAAAATCAATAATCAATGTCCTAATAATGCTTGCTCTAGACATTTATTTTCTCAAAGTTATGATCTCCATACAACAAATGGGAATAATAAACTGAAGTTAATTCTGAGCAGAAGGCAGCAATTTAAAAAAGCAAGTTTATTGTCATTTCTGGGACAATAAACATAAGAAAAGAATTATGAGTCTTCAAATAAGCTGCTATTCTGTTCACCAGGTTAAATGTCTGTCAATTTAAAGACTCAGACTGTTGACTTTGGTGTCATTGAAATTCATATAATAATATATAAAGTGTATATAATAATTCATATAATATAGTATGTTATATATGAAATTATTATATGAAATTCATATAATAATTCATATAATATAGTATGTTATATATGAAATTATTATATGAAATTCATATAATAATTCATATAATATAGTATGTTATATATGAAATTATTATATGAAATTCATATAATAATTCATATAATGATTTTCTTTATATTTCAAATAAAATGAAATTCATACAATTATTCATATAATGAAAAGCCTGATGGCCTGCCAGTGTGGGCATCATTTTTATTAGCACCATATCAACAATAGGACAACATTTTACATTCAGACAATATCAAACAGGGGGGAAGAAGGAGGACAGAGCCAGCACTCTAGGATCTGATTAAATTCATAGAAATTTAATCTAAACATTTACGTTGAAAAATCAATTTATTTAATATTTGTTAATGAGATTGTTGCATCTCTTTTTTATCCTTTTTTTCCAAATATCAGTTTGGAGCTTTCACTCACTTGAGTGCAGGTGGGAATTTGAATCAGAACATGAGAAATGCTGGTCTGAACAGGTCATGCCAAAGCCCTAATAGCCACTTCAGCTTTATTTACATTTACTCTAAATTGATCATAACCCTCATAGCTCCAGTTTTTGCTAGCATATACACTCTTGACAATGACTTATTTGATCACTCTGAAAAACAGTGTTGCCAATTGTGTACAGATAACAAGTCTGATGTGTGATTCAGAGGCCTCAGAAAATTTTCTTCTAGTATGAGAGGGACAAAACAGCAAAATATCAAAGTATGCATTGGATTTCTCTACCTTAATTTTGTATAATTCATTTCAACAAGGAAGTGCTGATCATTTATCAGCGGCTGTGTTATGTTAAGCAAAGAAGAAATACATGACTAAGTTCTAACTCTCAAAGGATATACAAAGAAAGCTTCTAGATCACTCCCCCACTCTGAGCTTCCTGCTCTAGAGTGTGAACAACTAGATTTTGTGCTATTTTCTATGATGAGGCACATAATATTTGGGGCTTTCTGCTAGGACCATTTAATAGAGGTAAGGTTTTCGTTTTTGTTGTTTTTTTCTTCAAATCACATTGGATACTCAGCCAAGACAAAAATAGTTCACTGTAATATAATTCTTGTATATCCCACTGCTCATGCTTCATCCACAACACACAAACACAAACACACCACACACACAGAGGTACCCCATCCATAGTTCCTATTCTAATGAACCGCTCACCAAAAATGTAAAAAATTCCACATTAAATGGACCTTAAAGTTTTCACGTTTTTTGACGCCTAATTTTCTTTATTTGGAAAGTCAAATTCAAATATCAATCTTTTCTCTCTAAATTATTGGATATGCTTCTAATAAATACTGGTTTAAATGAATATAAACATTCTTAAATAGTAATTATTGAGAAAGATAAAATGGCTACTCTTCTTTGAAGAGTTCTAATATCCAACAACATCCTTAGCTTTATAAAGGAGAGAAACCTTCTAAGATGCTGACTCCAACCTCTGTACTAACTTCCTCCCACCAAATGCCAGCAAAGTTAAATGGTCAGAAAAAAATATATATGTTTATGTATATAACATATAAACATATTTCTATAAATGTTTATATATAAACATATATAATTATATATATAGTATATAATTAGAGCAGGGTTAGGATAGTGTTGGCATACTCATGTCATCTTTCCACACCATAGAACAATTTTATACAATTGAATATAGAAATATTTATGAATTACCTTATGTATTAGTTTGCTACAGCTAGCATAACAACATGCCACTGACTGGATTGGTTAAATAATAGAACTTTATTTTCTCTGTCTGGAGGCTGTAAGTCCAAGATCATGGTGCCAGCTGTGGGTTGGTTTCTTCTGAAGCCTCTTTCTTTGGTTTGCAGATAGCTACCCTCTTGCTGCCTCTTCACATGGTTCGTGCCTCTGTGCATGCACAGCCCTGGTGTTCCTCTGTGTTTCCTATTCTCCTCTTTTTTTTTTTTTTTTATTATACTTTAAGTTTTAGGGTACATGTGCACATTGTGCAGGTTAGTTACATATGTATACATGTGCCATGCTGGTGCACTGCACCCACTAACTCGTCATCAAGCATTAGGTATATCTCCCAGTGCTATCCCTCCCCCCTCCCCCCACCCCACCACAGTCCCCAGAGTGTGATATTCCCCTTCCTGTGTCCACGTGATCTCATTGTTCAATCCCCACCTATGAGTGAGAATATGCGGTGTTTGGTTTTTTGTTCTTGCGATAGTTTACTGAGAATGATGATTTCCAATTTCATCCATGTCCCTACAAAGGACATGAACTCATCATTTTTTATGGCTGCATAGTATTCCATGGTGTATATGTGCCACATTTTCTTAATCCAGTCTATCATTGTTGGACATTTGGGTTGGTTCCTTGTTCTTTTCTTTCTTTTCTTTTCTTTTCTTTTCTTTTTTTTTTTTTTTTTTTTGAGACAGAGTCTTGCTTTGTCACCAGGCTGGAGTGCAGTTGCACGATCTCGGCTCACAGCAACCTCCGCCTCCCAGGTTCAAGCAGTTCTCCTGCTTCAGCCTCTGGAGCAGCTGGGACTACAAATGCACGCTACCACGCCCGGCTATTTTTTTTAATTTTTTTTTTTTTTTATTTTAGTAGAGACAGGCTTTCACCATGTTGCCCAGGTGGTCTCGAATCCCTGAGCTCAGGCAATCCGCCGGCCTCGGCCTCCCAAAGTGCTAGGATTACAGGTGTGAGTCACCGTGCCCAGACTCCTATTCTCCTCTTATAAGGACAACAGTCATGTGGAGTAGGGCCCAATTTAACAATCATATTTCAATTGAATTACCTCTTCTAAGACCCTCTCTCCAAATACAGGCACATCCTGAGGTACTAGAGGTGAGGACTTCAACATATGAATTTTGGGGGCATCCAATGCAGCCCATACACCTTGCTAGCAGCTAGATATTCAAAGGATATGAAAATGGCACAGTCTTTTATTTCAATGAGCAGAGCATGAACTTTTTTAAGGAGATAAGTCAGTAAACAAATAATTATATTAGAATTCAAGTAGAACAAAATGGAACATGCAAAATGTTGTTAAAGTTCAAAAAATGAAAGGATTACACCCATTTGGAAGGATCAGGGAAGAGCTCATGGAGCAAGTGGTGTTTGAATTGCCAGAATTATAAGATAATAAAATGCATTGTTTTAAGCCACTAACTGGTAATTTATTACAGCAGCCATAGAAACCTAATATCACATCCTTTATTAAGTTAAGGAAAGTTTAGATGATTCTGAGCTTTCTGAGAGTTTTTATCATTAAAGCTTGTTTAATCGCTTAAAATTCATTTCTGTAGCTATTGATATGATCATGTGACTTTTCTTTTTTAGCCTTTAAATGTTAAGTCACTGATTATTTTTTGAATATTAAACTAGCCTGGCACTCCTAAAATAAACCACACTTGGTCATGATGTATTATCACTCTTTTATGTACTGCTGGATGTGATTTACTAGATATGTTTTATTGCAGACATTTGCATCTTGAAGTTCATGGGAGCTATTCAGTTATAGTTTATTTTTTCTTATATTTTGTTATCAGGACAATGAAGCAAAATGAGAAATGTAAGAGATTTTGTAGAATTGGTAGAATTCTCCCCCAAAACCATCTGTGTCTGGAGTTTCTGAGTCCTCAGATAGTTGTGTTTTGTGTTTTGTCTGCAGATTTTAGTTATAATTAGTGTAATCAATTTAGATATGTTCTAATGAGCCTACTCAATGTATGCTGGCGTGTGATGGCTGTGGGTAGCATTTTTTTACGTGGCTTGGTTTCTGCTTGATACAATATACTTCGAATACCTGTGTATTTGTGTCTTTTCAGTTGTTATTTCTTCAAGCATTATCCCTTCTCCATTCTTTTTCTTTCTCCATGTCTTTTTCTGGGCCTTCAATTAGTCAGATGTTAGCACTTTTTACTATTTCCTTCTTATTTATTAATTACTCTTATATTTTCTATTTTCTTGTACATCTGAGTAATTTCTTTGGCTATATCTTCCATTGCAAAATTCTCAATTGTACTCTACTTTGCTACTAAACCATTTACTAATTTTTAAAATTTTAATAATTATATTTTTTATTTTTAAAAGTTTATTTTATTTGTTTCTGCAATGGCAAATTTTATGTGTCAACTTGGCTAGGCAATGGAGCCCAGTTGTTTGGTCAAATAATAACATAATGTTTTGTGAAAGTATTTTGTAGATGTAATTAACATTTACAACTAATTGACTGTATGAAAAGGAGATTATCCTCAATAAATTGGCTGAGCCTCTTAGTTGAACACCTTAAGAACAAAAACTGATTACCTTAAGAAGGAATTCTGCCTCAACCGTAGCATAGAAATCCTGCCTGAGTTTCTATTTTGCCAGCCTGTCCTGTGGGTTTCAGAACTGACTCTGGAACATGAACTTTTGCCTGAGTTTCCAGCCTGCCAGCCTGCCTTACAATTTTCAAATTTGCAAGCCTCCACAATCACACGTGCCAATTTCTTAAAATAAAGCTAGCTAGGTGATGATAGATAGATAGATAGATAGATAGATAGATAGATAGATAGATAGATAGGATGGATAGATAGATAGATAGATAGATAGATAGATAGATAGATAGATAGATAGATAGATAGATAGACAGATGATAGATAAACAGATAGATGGTTGAATCGAGTCTATTGGTTCTGTTTCTTTGGGCAGCCCTAACTTATCAAATTAGTCTGGACATTTTAACAACTTCTTATTAATTGCTATTTTTGTTATCCCATTTTTATTTTGGTAAACATTTCCAAAGTAAGAATTTAAAAGTTTGTATCTGATACTTGAGATTTTAGGATCCTTAGGAAATCTAAATCTATTGTTTATTGTTTTGATGACTCTCTTCCATGTTGATTTGGTTTCTTGCATGTCTGATAATCTTTATAAGTTCATATTTGATTAATTTGATTATGTGGATAATGTGCTGACCAAATTTGAGGGTGTTTTCTTCTTGACAGAAATTCGCATTTGCTTCTTTTGAAAGTCAGGCAGTTTTACCAAATTGAAGCTACTTCCACCCCTTCTTTTGGTCTCAGGATGTCTCATTCAGCTATCCCTACTTTGTGTTATTGGCTCAAGTCCTAATTCAGGGACCCCTGCAAACCACTCCCTAATTTCGGGATCAGCACCTGACTTCATGTAATAATATTCTTTGTGTTTTCTGGTCATATGTTTTTGGCTACATGAGGACTTTCTTACTCCCTGGGAGTATATATTCACCTATATATGTACATACACATTTTATGCAGGATCTAATTATTTTATAACAGGAAAGCCTCCTCAAAATATCTGGTCTGACATACTGTCAGCAGCACACTGCCAGTTACTGAGGATTTTGTTAACAAATTATGCAGATAATTAACAGATAATTGGGTAGTTATGGAAATGAAATGTAATTTCATAATAATTTAAAATCTATAGAATTTGTTTAAAAGAAGCATTTCAATACATTAAATTATATTTTAATGCTTTGAACTTTGTTTCTAATATAATAATGTCAGAGAATTCTAAACTTGGATATAAAATAGGGGGTGGCTGAACAAAATGTATCGCTAGAATTCTATAAATTCAACTTTGGGTTATTTACCACTCCAAACTGCAATGTTCAGGGTTGTATTTATCACTGGAGATTTACAGAGCAAAAAGCCTGCTTGAAACATGTTTATATTTGGAGAAATCTTATTTTTGGCAGCAGGGGAAAAAACAGTGATTAGAAGGACCATCAGTCAAAAGATAAAAGATTTTTTCTCGTCTATGAATCACAGATTCATGGAAACTAAAGTTGAAAATAACTCAATAAGTCATCTAATTCATTCCTTTCTCAAAAAAAGAATTAATGTCTCAAAGAATTTGAAGGAAACAGTCTTGTTATTTTCGTTTCTTAAGATTCCTGCAGGCCTATCTTTCCTTTTTAAATTATTCCAGTTATATTATGATTTGTTTGACATGAAAGTCTTTCAAAACACCAGGAGTTAGAATGGTAATATTCTGTTAAAATGTTTAGAATAGGCTGGGCACAGTGGCTCACGCCTGTAATCCCAGCACTTTGGGAGGCCGAGGCCGGCGGATCACGAGGTCAGGAGATCAAGACTATCCTGGCTAACAAAGTGAAAACCTTTCTCTACTAAAAATACCAAAAATTAGCCGGGCGTGGTGGCGGGGCCTGTAGTCCCAGCTACTCGGGAGGCTGAGACAGGAGAATCGTGTGAGCCCAGGAGGCAGAGCGTGCAGTGAGCCGAGATGGTGCCACTGCACTCCAGCCTGGGCGACAGAGCTAGACTCCATCTCAAAAAAAAAAAAAAAAAAAAAAAATGTTTAGAATAAAATGTAAATCAAGAAAAAAATCTATTATATAAAATTTAGAAACTTTTTATCAGCTGATATTATACAACATCCTAAGTCTCAAATAAAATAATAAGTAGGGTGTGTCCTAAATAGGTGCTATTTTAGATAACAGATTAATCATGCAACTTCTCATATTTGAAACTTATAGTATACATTGTAGCTTAACTTCAGAGTAACCACAAGTGAATATACACATTATCTTTCCAGCCCACACCCCAAACTGTTCTTCAATAGCTCACTTCCAATTATTATTTAACTGAACTCCCTGCACCTGTCTAAAGCTCTGTTCACTTAGTGACTAAATGGCTTTCTAAAACATACATCTGACCTTGTCATATGACAATGCAAAATTTGTGATATTCCATTTCCCTACTAGTAAACTTGAAATACAGTTCATCTTGAGCCTTTCTACTTTCATTTCCCATGTACCAGTGTTCCTTCTTCCTTCTGTGTTTCCTATGGTTTATTTATCTAATACTTCTGCTATTCTCTAAACATGTCCTCCAATCTCTGGACTATTTGCCTTTGAGTGTTTGCCAGTTGCCATCTCCTCTCCCTTACCTGCAATTCTGTAACCACATGCCAAAGCTCTAAATATTCCCTAAATCTAATTTCAGCTCGTATCTTCTTTGAGAGTCTTTCCAGAATCCTTTTGTTAAAATAAATCTCTCCTCTCTCCCCTTCATTAATATTAATTTCTTCCTCCATTATAGCATTTAGTATAGCACTGTATTTGAGGTGTAGATGTAAATACATTAACCTACTAATTTAGGCACTCAGTTGTAGGGAATCACATAATAGTCATCTTTGGTTTCTTCTATAGAACTTGCATTGCATAATTTTATTGATTATCATCCTTTTGTTACTGGTAAGAATTAACTAATTGTTTTTATGACACAGAGATTTGGACAGACATAAAAATATAGTGTATGAGTTATATATATTATTTCTGGAGTCAAAAAAAATGAGACTATAATCCTTATCTAGCTACGTAATAAGGAGCCTCTGACAATGTACTTAATCTCTCTAGCTTCAGTTTCCTCATAAATAAAATAAATTTACAATTATACCCAACTAACAAGATTTTTGTGAGGATCAAATGTTATGCTATTAAAACGTTTAGCATAGTGCTTGCCATAGTAAACATCCAATAAATGTTAGTTATTATTAGTTATGATTAGTTTTATAATTCCAAACGATTGCTATTTAAAATAAATCACAATAAAATAAAAAAGAATACAAGTATGTGATAGAACTTGGAGACACCGTTTAGGTGTCATAGACACCCAAATCTATGTCATGTGACATATAATTTTAGGCTGTGGACTCAAAGAAGATCCTATGATAGAAAATTCTAATTATAAATAAATCAGGAAAAAAATTAAAATTTGCCTATAGTTTCTTCTCCCTCTTTTTCTTTCAGACACACGCACACATACCTATCCTTCCCCACCCCCACCCCCACCACATACACACACACACAACTAGATCTTTCTAGGTGCAGGCATTTCCAGCTTCTTTATTGAGTGATTTTACTATATCTCTGCTGGAGTTACCGTTGTGAAGGGCAGTTTACCAAGCCTTAACTATAAATTGCATAAACACAAGTTTCTGAAATATAGGTACTACTATTCTTTGAATATGTATAAATCTAATTAAAAGGTGACCTTGGGCTTAGAAAAGCCTTTCCACTTAGCATTCCAGATATAGGCACGAATCAATCCTTTTCCTTGTGGATCATCTGGGATCAGACTGGAATTTTTCGAAAGAAACATTTCTAAGCAGCTAAAGGTACCATAAGCATAGTGATAAAAAACAACTACTAAAAATGAAAATTTATAATATACCAGAGTTCAAACGTTTTAACCAATTAATCGGCAATAATTTTGGTTGGACTTGTCTCACAGAGCTTCCCAAAATGAAAGTCCATGACACCTTATCATGCTCTTAACTAATTTGAAAATCCTGCCCTAGAGATCCAGCATTTCAATCCACAAGCCATTCGGATATGAAGTATGCTTCTACCCTGACAGCAGTGCACAAGCTATAAAGGATATAGAAGAGGCTCCCCACCAACTACCAACCCAAATTTTAAAATGGAGATTGTTGTGTGCTAAGATCAGTAACAAAAAAAAAAAAAAAAAAAAGGATGAAACATGCAGGGAATAAGAAAAAACATGTCATCCAACTTCAAAGATGTAAATTAGTTCTTTTGAAGAAGCACAGATATTTGAGGCTGTAAATTACAATGTCAAATTAGATAGAAATCTTCAATATAGTTCAGTCACAAAATCATGCAGGGCTCTTTTGGACTTAACACTGAGAAAGATTGTATCTCTTGTTTCATACAACAGAGAGATGTGATGTGATAGTATTTTCCATATGAATGATGGGCCTGCACCTGGAATGCAGCATTCAATTTGTGCTTGTTGGTGCCCAAAAGATCTACATAAATTAGAAGGAGTTCAGAGGAGGTGGAGAAAAAAAATGATTGTGAAATGAGAAATTTGATGGATGGACCGAAGACAAAAAAAGATATTAATACATTTGATATTTTTGTCTAAGCAAAGCCCTTAAGGGAGAATTTATTTATGGGGGAAAACCTACTAATACCAGAAAGTTCTGAGCCTTGGATTAAGCAAAGAATACAGACTTGGATATAAATTAATCTGTAATGTTTTGGACATATACCAAAATAATGAGATGAAATTATGAGTAAACATATTATCTGTGAAAACCAATTAGTGGCCAACAAATGCTACTCAAAGTGTGGCGCGGAAGATTGCAGCATCAGCATCCCTCAGAAAGGCAGAATCTCAGGTCCCAACATAGAGCTTCTGAGTCCAGTTTTACATTTTAATGAGATCTCCAGGTCATTTATCAGCGTACAATAAATCTTGGAAAATACTGGTAATATATCAAATAATACGTTTGGGGCAGGGCTGAGTTTAAATTTTGACTTTGCCTCTTATTAGCTATGTGACCATGAATAAATCACCTAATCACTACATACTTGAGATTCCTCATCTGTAAAAGGAACATAATTACATCAACTTAATGAGAGTTGCATTGAAGATTATTGAAATAATACAAATAAAATATTTCTCAGAGTAGAGAGGGACCTGCAAATTGTAGCATGTATAAATGGTATAATGGTTGACTGTTTCTGAGAAAGGAAAAATGAAATGTGGGAGAAAAAAAGAGGAAATAAAAGAGAAGAACAATAAAAGGGAAAAGTGAAGAATTATTAAAAGATTATGTTCTGGACAGAAGTGAGAGCACTTTTCCAACTTTCACCCACAAAATTCAGTCCCCACACCCTGGGTATATTGTCTGCTTTATCACTCATTTTTTTTCTACTTTCTCTTTAGTATAGTTAAGTATTCTTTTGCCTTATTCTGTGACCCAAACATTCTCTCAATGTGTCACACCTATGAGACCTCCCAAAAAGCAGTGACAGGAGACCTGCTTAAACCTTTTGAGTGGGGAAGTTGGAAATCATTGTACCCATGTATCTCTCCACATTCATGTTCACTAGAGCTCTGAGTAAGCTGAACATCTTGCAATGTCAATGTCTATCTTTTTGTGCAAACTCTTGAAAAGACGCACAAAAGCTGTCAGAAGACATTGATCTCTGAAAATTCCACAAAATGAAATTTCCAATTATATTTTAGGTCTTGTTGTGGGGTCCAGAACTAGGCGAAGGGTTGATAATGAGATTGTTAAAGAAAAAAGTATTCTAACACTTGTTAAAATGATAAGGAAGGCTTCATTCAGGACTCGTGGTATATATATCAAGACTATCACCGTAAGGGAGAGAGATTGGGCTGAACTCCAAAAACAGCAAAGACCGCTGAGGATTTACAGCCAATGAGCAGAATGTGGGGTCACTGAGTAAAAATTACAAGAAGAAATAGCAATATTAGGGGGATTATTGCTAAACCAATCTAGGGTTCTTGCTGAAGGTAGGTCAGGGTCATCAGAGATCAAGGGCAGAAGGTGAAGAATTTGATCAGCTATGAAGGGTGAGGGATCTTCTCTAAGCCGCCTGAGCATGATTTGTGCTGAAACTGAGTTACGGAGGCAGAAGACAGTACCCAAGGATGAGATCTAGTTGGAAAGAGTGCTCAGAGGAGCCTGACTAAAGTTTGGGCAAGGAAGGAGTCTTTGTCGAAGGTAAGGGCCCACAGTACACACACACACACACACACACACACCATATGGAAATTAAACTCCCTAAACTGCCATCAGGCAAATGCCGTTTTCTAGGGACATCATAACCACAATTGTAAGTGAACAAGAAGAAAGGCCTTTAGGAAAGGGTCCGGCAAACAGCATACGGTATAATTTCAAGAGCAAAGGGATGACTTGCTACTGCTGGCAATAACCAAAACAATACACAATGAAATAATGAAACAAACAAAACATCATCATGGCTTAGAGAAGCTGGAAAAAGGAGAAATGCAATACTGGGGTGTGTGTGTTTGTGTGTGTGTGTGTGACAGAGAGAGAAAGAAAGAGAATTGAAAAGTTATTATAAAATTTAAAATTAGAGGATGTATTGTTGTTAGACGATTCTTTGAAGGTTATTAAGTTCCAACAACATCAAGAAGGCAACATGACTCCCTGACTTGCTTTCATTTGTAATACATTTCTACTCACATCAAATAAAGGAGCTAAGTTGTGTATTAATGTTAATGATGCTAATATTTTTATGGGTACTTGTACCTCCAACACTAGTGTCTCTAGGGCAATGGCTGTTATAAAAAGTCAAAGTACTGTAAATTTTGTATCAAAAAACTATAAATTTTGTTATTATATAAATATTATATATCATATATTAACATCCTTTACTGATTAAAAAAATCCCTTTGCTACTAAAGCAGTGAAATGTATAACAAAGCACATTTTTCACTTCAACAAGATTCTTTTGTAAAAGACTGTTCAGCTTTAAGATCATTTATCTTGTATATGAAAATGAATTTTCTCAAAGTGACTCATATTTTTATTTAAAATGCCTCTGTAATGCTAAAAAAAAAACTCATGCAATAGAATTCTCTAAGAGCAGGCAGCCCATCAAAATTATTTCTTATTGAACAAGAGTGCCCTATGGAGGTAGCCATAATTTACATTAAGATGAAATTGAGAAACATACATTTCATTAGCATAAAACCCTATACTGTACAGATACATCTTTAGCTTGTATTTCCTTTTAGAAGTTGATAAATGCAAGTTCCATATTTCAGATAGAGTAAATCTTAGGAGAAGAAATAAGATATGCCTAACAGCTGTAGCATAATTAAAATCTCATTTGCTATATATAATACTGAGAAGGGTAAGTAATTACAGAAAAGGAAGTGTATGATAATCTCTTCTTTGAATAACAGGAATTCGGTATTTGGTTCCCTACTGACAGTCATGTAACCTAAATTTAATATTTATTTGAATATTTGCTATTTATAATGTAGATATATATAATAAGTTTACTTAAAATTTAAAATTATATTAGCACTCAAACTGTTGAGTGTAAATAATTCTTGCTTTGGTGACTTTTTTCCCACTTACACCATGTTTCAGTGAAAATTCAAATAAACATGGTTACATCATATGTGAACATTTGTCTAATTATTAGTGAGAGAAGAAAATAATGATTTTTCCCGGAGGATTTTAAGTAAACTGAGTATTTGATTTCTGAGAATGAATTAAAGGCAAAACACATGTCCCTGATAAGACTTGTGTTTTAGGCCCTAGCTATCTGCAAAGCTAAATCTTTGGATGGAAAAAGGATTGGAAACCGACGTGGAACCAAAAAAGAGGCCCTCAAAATGCATCTTTCATATCCACTTTAATTCCAATGTCACTTAGAAACATTTTCACAAGAGCAAAGCAGACAGTTGCTTTATCACCTATTAACAGCTCTTTATGAATTACTTTATCTGCCACTTTCCCAGTGGACAGAGTCATCATGTGCTCATGCCTGTACTATGCATAACGGGAGATGGAGACATGGGGTGGGGTCATTATGGGACCCTGTCTGACATTATAGTGTATGTAGGTGGAATTAAGTATATGTAGGGCACAATAAAATAGAGGCCACAGGAAGAGGAGCATTGAAAACAAACTGTTCATTCTTGGAAATTGAGGCTAGGACCTGCCCAGTGGGGAGAAGGCTTGAAGAAAAACCTGTCTTTTCTAAAAGAGTGCCTTCTTTGACTTTCATCTATGGGACCATTATCAGTGTCTACTGCTAATGTCTGAAAGAGACTACAAAAAAATAATTTGTTCATTAATCAGCACCAAGTTTATTGTCTACTGCAAGAAGAGAGACTACTACCTTAAGAGAGTCTTAGGAGAACCTTAGACGGAAAGGACAAAATTGTGACATTTGTAAGTTTGGGGAATCTAGTTTAAAGGTGAGTCTTTCAATGCCGAGGGCTAGGTAGGAATTAGGTTAAGGTTGTGATATGATAGTTTAAGATTAGTGAACACAGTGAGGATTTGAAAGGAAGCTTGAGTAGTAAAAAGTCATTTGGTGATCCAAGTTGGACAAACTATTGAAGAGTAGTCTATTGTTCAGATACACAGATTTTCAGGAAGTAAGCCTGAAATAATACAGTATTTGCCACTTTATATTCCTGGGCAAGAAGCTGTTGGAATAATAAAGTCATGCTAATGTGCAACAATGAGCTAGTGGCTAAATGATTTAAATTCTTACTGTATTGAGTCTTAGGAAGCTGACAGCCTTGCTATTAGAGATAACACTTGCAAGATCTTTGATTTTTTGTTGCAAATTCATAATGTTCTTATCTTTCTAAGCTTCCAGAAGTGAAGCATGGGGCTCACCACTGTCCATAGCATTTGACAAAGAGTACAATGTATGCTGCTTCTTTGATACTGATCCTGAGTATTGGGAGAGATAAAATTCAAAATAAACTGCCAGAAATTATCCATCTGCAATGCCTCTTATTTTAACACACTGCAACCCCAATTCATTGTTTGTGCAAGACTGGGATTGCACAGTATATTTTTAGAGCCATATGCTGACTGATAGAGGTGATATTTATTACTAATAGTATAGGTCTTATCCGACTTTGGCATACAAGAACCGCAAACGTCTGCAAACAAAAAAAGATTCTTTGACTATATGATAATCTATATGATCAGGAGGCTTTCTAAAGGAGGAAATCAAGACAAAAAAGAAGAAATTACAAGATACATTTTTGACATTATTACATCTCTTTTCATTAATAAATATTTTCTATAAGGAAGACATAAATACTGCTATATAGAAATCCTTGTGAATCAATAAATCTCATTACACATGCAGATATATCTAAACTGACAGCTACAGAGAGACAGCACTTTATTGTGGAAAATACATAAAAGGTCTCTGAGTCCCAATCCTAGATGTGGAACATGTAAGACTTTTAATAGTTCCAGCCTCAGTCTACTTTCCTTTAAATAGGAAAAAATATAAACAACATATTTTACAAATTAGTTATGATGATTAAATGAAATACTTGAAGGATATTTGAAAGTTATTTCAGTAAAGAAATAAAAGGTTACTATTAAAATTAATTCTGTATAACTAGTTATTTAACATGTAGGAAGATGGTATAAGATTCTGTTTCTTCACCGAAACAATCTGTCCCCAAGAAGAAAGTCTAAGGTTATCTCAATCATATCTCCTTGAGCTTAGTTTCTTACATTAAAAATAATGAACAACTATCTAAAAGTTACATAATGCTGATACATCAAAAGAATAACAATAGACTTAATTCAATAATCACTAAAATTGTCATTAATATCAAGCTTTTAAAATCATATTTGCTAAATCAAGTATATTCATAGTCTTTACTTGATAAACAAACTAAAGAAAACTAGTGCATCTTATTTTTGTAGTTCTTATATTTTTAATACATTTTTGTACATGAAATTTGATTTTTACTGAAGTTTTCTCAGTAAAACTTAAGCACAACTTAAAATATGATTGTCATTTTTCAAGAGGAACTGGAAAGGAGAAAAAATCAAATGTGTAAGGTAGGAATGACTGAAAGCAAGTTAAATCAGAACTGTTTTTCAGTAAGGACAGGTTACTTAGGTTTCTGTTGATATTGATTGCGGCAGCCTACAGACCACTAACTTATTAGTTTAATTGAGATACTTAGTCTATAGCCATACCAAATTGAACATCCCCAATCTCATTTGATTTCAAAAGGTTCCTTCATTCTCTCTTAAAATTCTAAAATTACATATAGTTTGGGACCACAGTCAGCCCTATGCAAGCTAGAGTGGAGTACAACCCAAACTTTGAGAGAATAGAAATTAAGAGCCTTTCTGTAGAAGCTGGTTCATAGAAAAATGGAGAGGAGTAAAGGAGAGACTGACAGGTGTGGTGGCTCACACCTATAATCTCAACACTTTGGGAGACAAAGGCAGAAGGATCACTTGAGGGCAGGAGTTTGAGACCAGCCTACGCAACATAGTGAGACGGCATATATACAAAATTATTATTATTTTTAATTAGCCAGGCATGGTGGTGAGCATCTGTAGTCCTAGTTACTCAGGAGGCTGAGGAAGGAAGAGAGCTTGAGGCCAGGAGTTCAAGACTGCAATTAACTATTATTGAAACACTGCACTGTAGCCAGGTGTCAAGGTTAGATCGTGTCTCTCAAAAAAAAAAAAATCTATGTGACAATAGTGTAATGCAGAAATTGCACTACATATTTGAGTAGTCCTTTATACTTGTCAAATGGCTTTCAAGGAGATTGCCTCATGAGATCCTCATCACTGCAGAAGTAGGATTTTATACTATTTCCATTTGCAGACTTTTTTAAAAAACGAGATTCAAAAAAGTTGAATACTTTTTCAGAGTCTAATAAATACAAAATGAGAATTAAAGTCTGTTGCCTGCTAGAATAGATTTAAAAGGCACCTTATAGTGAAGAAGAATGTGTTTCCACTTTAAAATTTTAGGAAAAGATAATTATTTATTAAATAATGGTCGACCTCACTTTATACAGTGTTGGCCCCTCTAGAGGAACTCACTTCTTCTTTGTTCCTCACTATATCCCCAATAGTAAGCTTAATTTGGAGGATCAAGACCCAGGACAACTTTGGGCCTTGGTGCTAGATATGGAGTTTTCTATTTGGTGAAGGAAGAAGACGCAAAACCTTTGAGGCCATGTTACTTCTCTTCTCTCGGAATCCAACCTCCTTGCCTCATCTCCCTTTCTTGACCAGCATAACTTATTTAGTAAGAGAGGCCTAGAACTATTTCGCAGATGGGGAAAGATCTGTCTTGCTTTCTTCTCTTAGAAAATTTAACGAAAAACTTCTAGGATATGGTGAGCTGGAAGAAGTGTTTCTCTCATCCTTATAATGAAAAACAGCCAGATTAACTTAACAGTTATGATTTTTTTCCCCATTAGAGAGCTAAGTTCACAGAGCAAACAATGGCCCAAAATCTGAGAAGAGATTGGTCCCTGCAAAGATAAGGGAAACACAAGCACATGCTTTCCTGGGTAGACATGACCCAGAAGCAGACCCCTGTGAGATGAATGATGAATTCTAAGTGTGGGCTGGTGGGATAGTGTGAAGTCCAGCAAAGAGACCTTGAGGGACATGACATGCTCTTGTAGTCTCTCTTCCAGGAACTCAAACAGATACTCACAGAAAGTTCTGTAAGAGCATTACGAATATGCCTATTTTGCTGAGAAAGAACAGTCATGAATGAGGAGAAACTTTCGTCCGTAGGGCACTGGAGAAAATGCAGGTCAGCTTGAAGAAGGGAATAGAGGGGAAAAAACACCTTCTCCTGGGCAAAGAGCAGGACTATGCTCACAATTGTGAGATGGGAGGAGAAGAGAACTGAGAAGACCACACCTCTGAAATCCATGATTTGATGCCAGTTTAAGACAGAAGTTTAATTAGAACAGCAGAGAATACTCTGCCATGATGCCTTCCACTAGCAAACAAACACTTCGAATTACAGCTAAGAGCAGAATTTGCAGGAAGAGAACAGAAATGGAATATAAGCAGGCAAAAAGATTTTCTAGGAGGAAAAGCTTCAAGAGGCAACCTAAAGTACAGCACACAGATGAGACATTACTCTGGCATACAAATTCTCACGCCAAACACAAGGTATATGACTGCAGGAATTTGAAACCTATGGTACACTTAGTGTAACCAAGGCAGCAACATATCTCAAACACAGCCCAATGGCTAACCAGATTAACTCAAATAGAAACCATACAAAACATGTTTTCAGATTATAATGAAATTCATATAGAAATCAATAACACTAAGGTTTTGGAAAAATCTCCAAATATTTGAAAATTGAACAACATAATTCTAAATAATCCACAGGTTAAAGAGGAAATCTCGAGAGAAATTTAAAAATAATTTGAAGTGAATGAATATGGAAATTCAATACATCAAAATTTGTGGTTTGCAGCAGAAATAGTGCTTAGAGGGAAATTTATAGCATTAAATGTTTATATTGGAAAAGCAGAGAGGTCCCAAAGCAGTAATTTAAGTTTCTACCTTAAAAAAAAAAAAGAAGAGCAAATTAAACCTAAGGCAAGCAGAAAAAAGGAAATAAAGATCAGAAGTCAATGAATTTGAAAACAGAAAAATGATAAATAAAAATTAGCAAAACTAAAAATTTATTTTTTTGTGGCCGGGGTGGTGGTTCATGCTTATAATCCCAGCACTTTGGGAGGCCAAGGTAGGTGGATAACTTGAAGTCAGGAGTTCGAGACCACCCTGACCAATATGGTGAAACTCCATCACTACTAAAACTGCAAAAATTAGCTGGGTGTGGCGGTTTCTGCCTGTAGTCCCAGCTACTTGGGAGGCTGAGGCAGGAGAATCGTTTGAATCCGGGAGACAGAGGTTGCAGTGAGCCGAGAACAGGCCACTACACTCCAGCTTGGGCAACAGAGGGAAACTAAATCTCAAAAAAATAAAATAAAATAAATAAAAATAAAAATTTATTTTTTGGAAAGCTAAATAAAATTGATAAACCTCTGGCTAGATTAACCAAAATGGAGGAGGGAGAAATAAATAAAATGAAACCTACCAGTTTCAGGAATGGTAAGAGAAGGTTACCACCAACACCACAGACATTATCAGGATATTATAGAAATACTATCAACAATTCTAAAACTTAAATAAAATTGACCAATCCCTCAAAAGACAGAGACTGTAAAAAAATTAAGAAGAAACAGGTAGATGCAATAATCCTATAACTATTAAATAAATTGAATTTGTAGTTAAAATTCTCTCCAAAAGAACCCTCCAGGCCCAAGTGATTTTGTTAGTGAATTTTGTCAAATATATAAGGAAGAAATACTACCCTATTCACAAAATCCTCTACAGAAAATAGAGGAATTCCTTGCTCGTTTTTTTTTTTGTGGTCAATATTATTCTAATGTCAAAACCAGACAAAGATTTTATAGGAAAAGTACTAAAAAGTATCTCTCATCAACACGAACACAAAAATCCTCAAAAAACGTGTAACTAATTGAATATAGCAATATGAAAGAATAATCTATCTTAATCAAGTGGAGTTTATCCCAAGAATGCAAACTGATTTAACACTTAAAAATTAATCAATGTAATTCACTCAATAAACAACAAAAAAAGATCATTTTAATAGATGAGAAAAAGGCATTTGTCAAAATTCAACATCAATTCATGATTTAAAAAACTCTCAGCAAACTCAGAATAGGAAAGAATATCTACAAATAGATAAAAGCCTTCAAAAAATTAAAACTATGCAACTGACCTAATAATGAGGGAAGATTGAAACCTTTCCTTTTAAAATCAAGAGTAATGTAAAAATTTCCTTTCTCACCACTTTCATACAAATCATGTTAGCAGCCTTAGTGCAATAAGATAAGAGAAAGGAAGGGGGAAAAAAGTATCTATTCACAGATGGTATGATTTTCCATGTAGAACATTTCAAAGAATATACAAAAAAAAAATCTTCCAAGAACTAATACGTAAATGCATCAAAATTACAGAATGTAATGACAATGTATAAGAGTCAATCATATTTCTATATACTAGCAATAAACAATTAGAATTTGGAATTTAAAAAATTATAATAGCACAAAAATAATAAAACCTGTGTGTTTATGTCTGTGTGTAAACAAAATATAAGAAGGATCTATATGCTTACAACTACAAAACCCTGATGAAGGAAGTAAAAAAAGATAAATAATTGGAAAAATGTACTGTGCTCATGGATTAAGAGACTCAATATTATTAAGATTTCAGTCTTTTTCCAATTTGATCTATAGAGTTAATGCAATCCCAATTAAAATCCCACCAATGATTTCTGTTGATATTCACAGGTTTATCCTAAAATGTATATGGGAATATAAAGAAAATAAAATAACTTCTTATATGATTTTGAAACAAAAGAACAAAGTTAGAACACTCCCAATATCTGTTTTCAAGACTTACTGTTATGCTACAGTATTCAGGGTTATGTAGTATCAGTAATAGGACAGGCACATAGATGAAAGGAACAAAATATGAAGCCAAGAAATAAATCCATTCTAACGTAGTCAAATGATTTTGACAAAGGTAGAAAGGCAAACTGAAAGAAAGGATAATGTTTTCAACAAATTGTGCTGAAACAATTCAATCTCCATATGCAAAAAAATTGAACCTTGGCAAAAAAAACTCACACCTTATACAAAATTTAATTCAAAATGGACCATATACATTCATGTAAATCCTAAAACTATAAAATGTCTAGAAATAAATAGGAAAAAATCTGTGTGAATTTAGATTTTTCAAGTAGTTTTTAGACATGACTCCAAAAGCAAGACTCATAAAAGAAAAAAATGTATAACTTGGATAAATTATCAAAATTAAAATATTTTGCTTTGTAAAAGACACTGTTGACATATTTCAAAAGACAGGTCATATCCTGGAAGCAAATAGATGCAACTCACATATCTGATAGTGTACTTTTATGCAAATGTATAAAGAACCCTGAAAAATCCACAAAAATCAGCAATCAAATATGTTCATTTTAAAAAGTGGGGATGCGATAAAGCTTTAAACAGATAATTTACCAAAGAAGATATGCAAATGAAAAATAAGCACATGAAAAGATACACAGTAACATTAGTCATTAAGGAAATGCAAATTAATCTCAAGGAGATACAACTATTACAAGTACTAGAATGGTTAAAATGAAAAAAATAAGTGACAACACCAAGTGTGACAAAGATGAAGAGCAACTTGGTAGGAGGCAGTTATGTATAAATGTGTAAATGCACATTTAACACATAACTCAGCAGTCCCACACTTAGACATTTACCCTAGAAAATTGTAAGAATACACCTAGAAACACTTGTACATGCATATTCATAGAAGCCTTGTTTATCAGGTCCAAAAATTGGAAACAATGAAAATGTCCTTCAACATATAATTGTAAAAAGAAACAGTGGTACATTTCTACAATAGAACCCTACTCAGCAATAAGAAGGAAAAGAGTATGAGTTCACCCAGCAATACAAAAGAATCTTAAATGTGTTTCTCTAAGTGAAAGAAGCTAAACTAAACAGAGCTTTATATTGTATAATTTCAGTTATATAGCAGTCTGGGAACAATGCAAAACAATAAAGTCAGAAAGGTGCCAGGGCTGGATCTGAGGGGAGGAGTTGGCCACAAAAGGGTAGCATTAGGGAATCTAGGGGGTGATGGAACTTTTGCAAGTAAATACATGACTATGCTTTTGTCAACACTCACAGAATTATGTACTGCAAAGAAACAATTTTAGTATATGGAAACTTTTAAAAAAAATAACTGGAATGTCAAGAGAACCCAAGATGAAATGTAGACTCTGGCAATTTAATCTAACTATTATAAATGAGTAACATCCACACGAACAGAGGTGGAAAAGAAAGGAGTTAATCTGAATAACCTTAAAAAACCTTATGTTGACTGGATGATGAAAATAGCTGAATAGAAACCATAAAAAGAAGAATAAAAATAAAAATAAATGGAGTCCAAAGAAAAGCTGGTAAGAGTCGATGACTCATTCCTTATGATCTCTAAGCATGGGGAGAGCTTCTCTTTCACTTACTTGACAAGTTCTTCCTGGAATTAGCCTTGCCTGCCTCTTCTCATCACTGGAATGGTAGGGTCAGAAAAGTAGAAACCCACATGAAGAATAAAGGGTTCAACATGCCACATGGAATACTGACATCCAAGTATAGGCTGGCCTCTGGCATTGCCCAAAGGATTCCCTGTAGCTTCACTGCCACTTCACAGGTCACCCAAAGCCCCACTTAATTTAGTTTATTGACTGACTTTGTCTCTATATCTAGATCCCTTTCTGGGGGACACAGTGATGGCTGGTTAAGGAAACTCAAAGTTTATAATTCTAGGATTTCAGAAATTAGTTTTCTTTCTCTACCCCTCCTGCCTGCATTTAAGACACAATAGACATTTCACACATATAACAAAATTACCTAAAAGAAGGAAAATTGAACAGATATGTCTTTCTACTTAAGCTGGGCTGTGGTCAGTATGAAAATTTAGAGTTAGAAAATGCTACACCTGATCTATGTTGCTTCAATATTGCCTTTTTATAAATCAATTCTATTTAAGCCATGTGCAAAATTCAACAGTATTCTTGCAGTCCTTTTCCTCTAGGTGAAATTTATACAAATTTGCAAGTGTTTCTAGGGAAATCGTATAGTATAAAAAAGATGATATGTGGTATGCTTGGCATTTTGTACATATAAGAAATTTGAAAAGAAGTTACTTTTCCAGCAATATGACCAAAAGGTTTCATGTGCAATTTTTAAAATCATAATATTTATACTCTCTTTTTCATGGATATGTCAGAACACTTCAGCAAAGTAATTTAGTAATTATCTTTACATCCCTCTGTAAACTCTCAATTCAGGAGCTTAAAAAATGTTCAAAAATTAACACATGCAATTGATTAATTCAGAAAAAATAAATGACTAGAGGAAAAAGATTGTAGCAATTTCTAAGATAATTTCTACTACAGCAGTAAGTATTTACTATAGCAATAGTACTCACTACAGCAATTGTTTCTTATAGCAATAAGTACTTCAAAATCATGTCTGCGTATATGTGTGTGTGAGACAGAAACCGTTTACTGACACTGAGAAAGAACACAGATATACTATATATTTTAATAAGAAGAGCACACTTGAGTAACCAAATCTTATGTTCTCTGTAATATTATTTCCAAGCACTTACCTAATTTTCTGCATTGTAATTTGTCTAGAAATGTAATTTCTCTAGGAAGGTTGAAATAATTTTCATTTTAAGGACTATATATGCAGTTTGTTTTGATCGAGGCACAGAAACTTGTGAAGTTTTCAGCGCACAGTGGCACAATGGTCTTTCAACATATATCTTTTGACTGAATTAGAGAAGCAATCGAGTAGAGCTTATCTTATGGGGAGAGGAAAGGAGGCCATGTTAGGGCAAGAAACTACTATCCAATGATGAGAGATGGCAAAGAGACACTGAAATCTTAGCATAAACATCACAAAAACTTGCTTAGTGGGGAGAAGAAGGGAAATTTTTTCCATTGAATGGTGATATAGTTCGGATATGTGTCCCTGCCCAAATCTCATGTTGAATTGTAATCCCCAGTATTGGATGTGGGGCCTGGTGGGAGGTAATTGGATCATGGGGTGGATTTCTCCTGAATGGTTTAACACCATCCCCTTAGTGATAAGTGAGCTCTTGTTCTGAGTTCACAAGAGATCTGGTCATTTGAAAGTGTGTGACACCTCCCCCCACCCCAGTCTCTCTTTCTCTCTCCTGCTTTCACCATGTGATTTGCCTGTTCCCCCTTCATCTTCCACTATGATGGAAAGTTCCCCAAGGCTTCACTAGAAGCCAAGAAGATACCAGCTCCATGCTTCCTGTAAAGACTGCTGAACCATGAGCAAATTAAACCTCTTTTCTTCACAAACCACCCAGTGTAAGGTACTTCTTTATGGCAATGCAGTAACAGCCTAATACAAGTGGTATGTACAGACTCTGAGCTATGACTTAATTGCTTTCTGATTTTAAGCTCCATCTTCCAAAAATTTTAGTAGCTCCTTTCTATCTCTGTATATTTATGCCTGTCTGTTTCACTGAACATCAGTTCTCTTAATCGGCAATGCATCTTATTCACCCTGGTTCCACTATAGCCTGAGCCCAGTGACTTGCAAACAGCAGACATGTAGTAAGTAATTATCATTTGGGTTTGATTAAATTTTACTAATGGTTCATATCTTCCTTGCATGTCTGGTCTCTTTTCTACTAAGAAAATCCCTGAACATTTAGTTTTCTTCTCTTCCTTTGCTTCTCTATTTTTGCTAAACATTCTGATATTTTTGGTGACAATTTCAGATTGACTAATTTGGGACATGGGAGGTGCAAAATCCTGCCAAGGGAAGGTCTGATGGATGAAACAATACTTTGGTACAGAACAAATCAGAAATTTAATTTCATTTTGAGCTGGTGGAAGCTTTCAGTCTATAGCCTCTGGCTCCTCTCCTCAGCGTTCTGTAGAGAATGCCTCTCCCTGTCTTTCATCTCTTCTGAAGAGGTCTTTTTCTTTGGCTACAGGTGGGATCTTTTTGGACAAATAAGATATTTTTGTACTTGTTTCTGTCTGCTGTCTACTGCGAACTTCTACTAGGAAGCCTTAGCAAACTCTATCCTCTTCAGAAGACTCACCATGGGGTGCTTCTTTTGATTTGAATAATTTATTGGTCTATCTCTCTTTTTCTTATCCTCTTGTGAGGGACTTGGGTGAGCAGATCTCAGTTCTATAGCTAAACCAGCTGCCATTCAGGCAGACCTTCCAGAGATACACAGCACAATTCCAGCAGTTTCAAGGCTGTGGAGACTCAGAGGTTCCAGTTAACTAAACACCTGAGGGTATCGGAGAGAGACCCTCAAAGGTAGCAGCAGTCTCTGAGCAAATGGGTATTTTAGTATGTCTGTCTGTTTATATCTTACAGAGTTTACTCCTGTAGTTCTCCTTTTCAGCTAAGTTTAGTCATTGACATTGAAGAGCTAAGAGGATGAATCAGAAAGAAAGAAGTAAAAGAGACTAAATATGAGGAGATAAAGATTAAGTGTAGTGCTAGCAAATTTCCCAACATGAATCACATATTTCTTTAAATCCATTTTTGGTTGAAGCTGAATAGTGTAGACTAAATAAAGGTCTAAGAATGATCTTAATGAAAATAGAAATTTTTGTCCCAGAGGTTACCACCATCCTGAGGTCATGTTTTACTGTGGCTATGAATAAATGGAGAACCCCTACCCAGGGAAAGCAAAATAAAAGTAGACAGGACTTAATCGTGTGTAATTCTATGGATTCTTAGTTTACTCTTCCATCTCAGCATAAGGCAAAACAATACTTTCTTAAAGAGCTCTTTTTATTTACTCCCTTCAGTTACAGCTGTGTGTACCAGAATATGGGCAGTCCCTCTCAGGATAAATGCCTCTATTTTACAGATTCGCAAATAATCTACAACTAAACCCAACACGTTATTAGTTTTTCTAAGAAGTGAAGAGCATGAAGCTTTACAAAACAGAAATGCAGAAAAGACCCTATGGGAGGCTTGGTGTGCTCACTCTAGCGGATTCAAGTTGATTGCTTAACAGTAGAAGGCCACAGAGGAACCTGCTGGAAATAGGTTTCTGCCTTATCTATGTAGTTTAATTGACACCACATATGAACACATCCCAGGAAGGCCACTTTTGATCATGAAAATATTCTACGGATAAGTCATCTTTGTTTCCATGTCACTGAGTCTTACCAACTTAGCAAATAAGCATAGAAAATTTCCAGAGATTAAAAGGCAGGTTTATTGTCTATAGTGATAGGAGAGGGCACTGTTAACTAAAGAAAAAAATCCCAATCTCCTGAGCCATCCATCTGTAACAATATTTTGGAACTGTGATACTTCTTATTTTACCACATTCCATATACGAATGATGGAAAGAAAAGCTACTTGGTTGAAAAATAATTTATATGAAAAGCGCAGAAGAAACCCAAAAAGGAAATTAATCAGATTACTTTCTCACCTTCAGGTGATTGTTACAGATGTTTCACAAGTCTCAGGACATCTGCTGTTCATCAATTCTAACAAATACATGGTGTCACTATAAAGCCAAAGCATTAGTCTCATATTTACAATCCAGAGGTTTTCTACTTCTTTTTTTCCTGCTTTGCTCCTGCAAGTTAGAATTCACAAATAATTAAACATCCTAGGCAGCTTTTATTCTACACTAGTAGAGGTAGATCCTTTAATTCAAGGCATAAAAAAATGGAGAAATCCATGATCTATAATCAGCAAAAGAAACAGCAGAGGATAATATATTTTTGTTAATCATCTACTTTTTTTTTAACCTGGTATTTATTTTCCTAAGACAAATTAAGCCCATGTCAATTAACTTTCACTCCATAACCATTCATTACAGAAAGCAATTTAAGGGATGAAGAATTATTTGTTAAATCAATCCCCAATTTATTAGCTGTCTTGACTTTTAGCAAGTTTAAGATTACTTTTTATAATAATTCCATCTTTGGATTGCTTAATGCTCAGATATAAACAAATCTTTTGAATAGAAGATATTTTAGTTAATAACACTTAAATTCATAGATCCTGAAAAATTATATACGTAGATTTTCATAGGCAGTTTGTACCTAACTCCAGAAACTTAAAATATTATATAGGGACATGAAAAAAATCTGAGTCCAAGAAACTAAAGTTATTGACACAAGGGATATAACTATAAAAACAGACATTTTTACCTTTTCATTTCATGAATTAAGTAAAGTAAGAAGAAGAAGGAAAGAAATAACTCTACGTGTTGATATGTAAATAAAAATGCAAACGTGTTTTGCCGTTGTTCAAATCACCCATTATGAATAAGTGCTTTTGTTTTCCATGTTCCTGTGGGATATATCAGGTCAAATGTCAGTTCTGTCCTCAAAATGGCCTCTTAAAATCCTGTCTCTCCTTCCTCCAAGAGCAGGTGCATGAAATAAACCAGCAGGCAGTCAAAGTTGAAATTACATTTGTGCGTCCTAAATCATGACATTCAGTCTTGAAGAGAAAGAAGAAAGCACAGATGTCTTTTCACCAAAGGACCTATCTCTGTGGAGAAGAAAGTGGGGGGGTGGGGGACAGGAAACTGCAGAGACACAACACATTCCTGTTTGCTCCAACTGAGCACTTCCACAGACCTTCTTTGTATTAGACAGAATGGAGATCAGACTCTCACACGTGTCCAGGCCAAGATCAGTGCTGCAGATTCTCAGCAGTTCTCTGTGTTCAGTCTGCTCTCCTGAATTAACATCATTTTATATTTGATCATTATGAATCTCAGTCCTTGCATAAGCAGGGAAAAAATTTAGGTTATTGAGAGAGGGAGAGGAAAACCCTGCTGAGACGTGCATGTGGGCTATTTTTGGACCATCCGTTTGAATACGGTGTCCAATGCCATAGTCCTTCCATACATATGATTTTCTACTCTCAAATAAGCTCAGCAACTTTCCTAGAATAAACATTTGAACAACTTTTAAAAGAAGCTAGTTAGGGATTTAGAAATGTAATTTGAACATTAAAATTAAACCATGCACCTGCATTTTCTTTCATCTTCAAATGTAAAAATCCAGGATATTTCCCAAATTATGCTTCTAATGTGTGTTTTGTTTTAACTTTTTTAATGTTTCAAACATATTTCTAGCCTTTTGAAAAATAAAATTCAAAAAAACAGAAAAATAAAATAAAAATTAAGTTGACATATAACCTATCTTCTTTTTAAAAAATACTATCAAGAAGGGAAAATCCTACTCCAGTCCCATTGCCCAAATTTAAGATTTGGTTCTTAGCTTTCCAGGCTTTTTATTTCCTGATATATAAGAGTATGTGTTTCTGCATATGTATGTATGTATATACACATATTAATAAATATTTATGCTCATATATGCTTTACACAATTTGATCCTATTTTATTTAGAATTTGTGTTTTAAATTATTTAACAAAATATCCTAAAAAATATTTTCATAGTCCTAGCTCCTACAGTGGGCACTAAGTTTTAGGCTAATTTTTTTAACAACTAGGTATAGATTTGAATTCCTAATTACTTAGTAGAGTGGTTTAGACATTTAGCTTTCTATTTCTATTTGAAAGAGTGACAAAAATATTTTATTACAGAAAAATACACACAGCATTAGAGAAGCAAGCAAAACCAGACTATGTCTTAAAGGCCAGTGGGTTTGCTGACTGACAGTACCTTCTGAATTCCTAGAAAAACCTCTGTTCATATAACTGATTTCTATACAAAGCAGACTTCACTATTCTGTGTGAATTCCATGAAAGTTTTCACAAAGGAATAAGTTTAAATAACATCCTGAGGAAGATGCACTTTAAATGATCCAGCATCTTCTCCACTAAATCTTGTTAAGCAGACACTTAGAGGTCACCATATCGAATTGTTTCATTCAATGACATTTCATTACTTTTTTTTGAAACCATCAAAAAAAATCAACCATTTGTTTAAAAATATATTATATTTGTTTCCCTTAATTTAAAAAATCCGATAAACAAATTCTTGTACCTTACCTCATGCAATGTATTTATTCAGTGATAAAAAGAAATTAGCTGTCAAGGCATGAAAATGCATATTGCTAAGTGGAAGATGCCAGTCTGAAAAGTTACATACTATATGAGTACAACTACATGGAATTCTGGAAAAGACAAAACTATAGAGACAGTAAAAACATTAGTGGATGCAGCCAGGAGCGGTGGCTCATGCCTGTAATCCCAGCACTTTGGGAGGCTGAGGCCGGCGGATCAGGAGGTCAGGAGATCGAGACCATGGTGAAACCCCGTCTCTACTAAAAATACAAAAAATTAGCCGGGAACGGTGGCGGTTGCCTGTAGTCCCAGCTACTCGAGAGCCTGAGGCAGGAGAATGGTGTGAACCCGGGAGGTGGAGCTTGCAGTGAGCTGAGATCACACCACTGCACTCCAACCTGGGTGACAGAGTGAGACTCCGTCTCAAAAAAAAAAAAAAAAATTTGTGGATGCTGGAGTTCAGGAGGGGTATAAGAGAATATAAAGTAAAAAACATGGGATTTTTAGGACTGTGAAATTATTCCATATGATACTATGATGGTGGATACAGGACATTATGTATTTATCAAAACCCACTGAATATACAAGACAGAGTAAACCCCTGGGTCAACTATGAACTAGAGTTAATAATCTATCAGTACTGGCTCTTCAGTTGTAAAAATGTACCACACTAATGCAAGATGTTGATAGGAGAAAGAGGGTGGGGAGTGTAGGGGGTGTGTAATATGGGAAATTGTGCTTTTTGCCTATGTTTTCTGAAACCTAAAACTGCTCTGAAAAGTAGTCTATTAATTGAAGAAATAAAAGGGAAATAAAGAAGACAGCTTGAGGGTGAAGTGCTGCACCCCCCAACCTTATTGTTCACTAGGATTTGTGATAAATTCATGCCAATGTTTCGAATTCTCCAATGGAATGTACTGATGATCTGTTTCTTATTACGTTTTCTACAATAATTTATTAAATAATTTCCTTTTGGATTACTTTTAGGGGAAAAAAAGGAAAAGCAGAAGAAAAATATGTCTGAACCAATTTCCAAATTTGGCTAAAGTTTGGGAAGACATAAAGAGAAAGTGACAAGTATTAATTGTACCTGAGATGAAATGCCTTGGGTTAAGGTTTGTTCTTATTTCAGGATCTTCTGGCTTGCTGGCGTCAGCTTTGTCCCATTTATATGTAGACATTAAACAAGATTGTCCAGTTTAAAGTCTGCTGGTTGCAGCCAAAACACTTCAGGCAGACGACATATAGGTAATCTCTTTGCCTGTCAAGTATTAGTGCTGAAATCTGGATTGTAATGATTGGCTCAAGCATGTTTGAACTGGTGTCAGGAAAATGGATCCGGATTTCTACATGCAACTTTATATAAATAAACATCACAGTAGACGTGATCCAGGGGTAAGATATTGGGAGATGAAGTGCAGCACACGTTGCATTTCAATTTAAGAGAGCAGTCAGCTGGGGATTGAGCCTATGCAGTCCTGGGACATATGTTCAGGAAAATGTCCATTGCTATAAACCACGTAAAAATAATGAGAAGAATCTTCCCATAGATATCTGCAAGTGGCAGAGCTCAAAAAGAAACAGTTTCTTTAAAGTATATATTTTTCCATTCACACAGTTTCCATATAAAAATATGCTATATTCCAGAGGTTTTTATCTTCATAAAATCACCCTGTATGCAATTCCTAGCACAGTGAACAAATACAGCAAAATATTTTTAACAAGCAAATAAAACCTTGCAATTTAATTTTGTTGAAAATCAAATTTTAATTTAACTAGTATAGTATTTTGCTGTCTTGTCTAAGTTTATTTTAAATTATGAAGTGCCAAGATATGGAAACAAACTAAATGCCAATCATCAATGGATGAACAGATAAAGAAAGTATAGTATATCAAGGGAAAATAAGTCATTATATAAAATAGATACCTGCACACATTATATTTATCACAGAGCAATTCACAATTGCAAAGATATGGAGTCAACCTAAGTGCTCATCAACTGATGAGTGGATAAAGAAAATGTGGCATGCATATATATAAACATACACACACACGCGTGCACACACACACCATGAAATAATATTCAGCCTCAAAAAAAAACAGAATAATGTATTAATGTATTTTGCAATAACTTGGATGGAACTATAAGCCATTATCCTAAGTGAAGTAACTCTGGAATGAAAAGCAAAAAATCGTGTATTCTCACTTATAACTGGGAGCTAAGCTATGGATTGTGTAAAGGCATGGAGAGTAGTACAGTGGACACTGAAGACTCAGAAGTGGGAAGGGTGGGAGGGAAGTGAGGAACGACAAATTACCTGTCAAGTACAAGGTATACTACTCAAGTGATGAGTACATTAAAAGCCCAGGCTTCACCAGTATACAATTCATCCATGTAATCAAAAACCACTTGTACCCCTAAAACTATTGAAACATTTTTTTAAATAAGTAAAACACCTGAATGGACATCTGTCAAAAAAGACCTACAATGGCCAATAGGTATGTGACCAAATTCTCAACATCAGTAATCACCAGGGAAGTGCAAATCAAAACCACAATAAGATATCACCTCATTTAAATTAGAATGGCTATTACCAAAAACACAAAACGTAACAGGCGTTGGTGAGGACTTGGAGAAAAGGGAACCCTTATACACTGTCAGTTGGAATGTATATTACTACAGCCATTATGGAAAATGGTATGGAGGTTCCTCATAAAATTAAAAATAGAACTATGATATGATACAGCAATCCCACTACTGGGTATATATCAAAAGGACATGAAATTTGTATATTAAAGTGATATCTGAACTCCCAAGTTTGTTGCAGCAGTATTCATAATAGCCAAATATAGAATCAATCTAAATGGCCATCAATGGATGAATAGACAAAGAAAATGTGGTGTATATATATACAATGGAATACTATTCAACCATAAAAAGAAAAATTCTGTCATTTGTAGTAACATGGATAACCTGGGGGCCATCAGATTATGTAAAATAAGCCCTGCACATCTCACTTATATTTGGAATCTTAAAAAGTCAATCTCATAGATGTAGACAGTAAAATGATGGTTACCAGAATCTAGGATGGTTATGCAACAGGGGGATGGAAGGGGTGTTGGTCAAAAGATTTGTAATTATAATTAGAAGAAATAAACTCAAGAGACCCATTATAGAGCAAGGTGACTATAGGTGATAACAATATATTGTCTTTTTGAAAAATACAAAGAGAATGGTAGTTAAGTGGTCTTAACACAAAAATAATACCTATATAAGGTAATGAATTTGTTACTTCAGTATATTTAACCACTTCATAATGTATATACACTTCCAAACATCATGTTGTGTACAGTAAATACATACAGTATTATGTCAATTTAAAAAAAATTAAGTTAAAATCATTTAAAAATCTAAAAAAAGAAAGTGTGGTATGTATACCACATTTGTGTGTGCGTGTATGCATGTGTGTGTAGAATCAATCTAAGTAGTCATCAGTGGATGAATAGACAAAGAAAATGTGGTATATATACACAATGATTAATGGACATACACACACAAAATGGACTATCATTTAGCCTTTAAAGAGAAGGTAATTCTGCAATATATGACAAAATGAGTGACCCTTGGGGATATTGTACTAAGTGAAATAAACCAGTTACAGATGGACGAATACTGCATTATTCCATTTACTTTAGGTACATAGACAGAATAGTCAAATACATGGAAGCAGAGAGTAGAACAGTGGTTACCAGGGGTTGAAAAAAATGGGAAATGGGGAGTTGTTCGATGGGTATAATGTTTCAGTTATGTAAGATGAATTAGTTCTAGAGATCTGCTGCACATCATAGTGCCTATAGTCAACAATACAAAATGCTGTACACTTAAAAAATTTCTTACGAGACTAGGCCTCATGTTAAGTGTTCTTACCACGATAAAGTATTTTTAAATATAAATATGAAATGTCTTTGCAAATATTAGAATTGTGCTGTCTTAGCATTTGGTACATGTGCCTGTGGGGGATGAAAATAGTGATGCTGTCCACACTTCTAACAATCATTATGACTAGATATTATACTAATTACAGTAGCAATAGCAACTAAGTTTCTGTCCCCTGACTTGGGGAACTCCCACTAGATTGTAATTTTAGGATAGCTATTTTTTCCTAAATATTCCAGAATCAGTGCAGAAATGGTGATATCATTTGAATGTATCCCCTAGAATTCATGTGTTGAAAGCTTAATCCCCTGTGCATCAGTGTTGGGAGCTGGGGCCTCATGGGTGGTGTTTAGGTCATGAGGGCAGAGGTCTCAGGTATAGATTAATGCCATAATAAAAAGGACTCTTGGGAATGGGTTTGTTCTCTTTCTCTCGTTGCCCTTCCAACTTTTGCTCTGCGATGACACAGCAAGAATGCCCCTACAAGATGCCAGCACCTTGATCTTTGAATTTCCAGCCTCCAGAATTGTAAGCCAATAAATTTCTGTTTACTATAAGTTATTCAGCCTCAGGTATTCTGTTATAGCAGCCCAAGACAGACCTACAGGAAAACATTAAGCCCAATGTACTATATTAGGCCAATGCACAGTAGTTCCCCCATATTCGTTGTTTTGCCTTCCACAATTTCAGTTACCCTGAGTAGCCTGAAGAAATCACTCACTGCCCCACTCTGTCCCCCACAGAACATGAATCATTCCTCTATTCAGTGTATCCACATTGTATATGCTACTTGCCCATTAGTCACTTAGTAACCATCTCAGTTATCAGATCAAAACCAAACATAATATATATAGGGTTTGCCACCATCTGTGGTTTAAAATATCCACTGGAGGTCTTAGAACATATTCCCTGAAGACAAAGTAGACTACCAGACTCTATGACAGTCATATTCAAAAAAGCTAACACATACTTTGAGGGACACTCAGATTTGTTTCAGTCATAACAAATGTGCTCTTAATTATCCTGTATACCTTCAATGAAATTAGTTTAAAACAAATCCTACTCAAAAACAACCTCAGACTCAGTGTTGGCACAGACTTTAGAGATTAGTCTCAATTTCACTAATTCTCTTTAAATGAGAGTTTCTCATCTGTGTCATTATTAACATTTTGAGCTAGATGAGCCTATGTTTGGGGCACTGTCTTGTGCAATGTGGAATGTTTCATAATGTCCCTGGCCTCTACCTACTGGATGCCAATAGCACTCTCTATCAGTGTGACAACCAAAAATGTCTCAGACACTTCAGAATTTCCCTGGGGGGACAAAATCACCTGAGCTAGAACTACTACTCAACCTTTCCCAGGCATTTTCCTCCAGAATCTGATTGAATATATATAGTGATAGAAAAATTTCTATTAATGAGGGTACCAATTAAACATTTATAACTAATCAGCACTCAAATAAATGTGATTGATATGTCATTTAGATCACTGCCTTTATTTATTCAACACCCTCTACTACCACCTAAAAAACCACTCATCTTTCAAGACTCAGATCAAAGAGCTTCACAGAGCTTTTCCTGACCTCACCTCAAATGTAAAAGTGACTCCTCTCCTGAGTGTTTCCCCCGAACCCCTTCCCCTTCCTTTTTCCTTCCTTTCACTAAAAAAAAATAATAAAAATAAATAACTCCTGTATGTGCTGGGCACTCTTCTGAGTTCTGGAGTTAAAGCACTAAGCAAAGCAAACCAAAAAAAAAAAAAAAAAAAACATGAAACTCTCCCTCATGGAGTTTGTATTCTGTAATGAAGGTGGAGAATGACAATTATTTTTAAAAATTATATGAAAAAAATTAAATAGAAAGTGGGAGGATTAAAATGTTATAAAGAATCATCAAGGCCTCACTGAACAGGTGCTGTTTGAGATAAGACAGGAAAGTGATAAAGGATGAGTCACATGGTGATCGGATGGAAAATCATGTCGGACTTAAGGAATGGCAGCTATAATTGGAATGCTTCACTGTGCTTCATTCTTTATATGTCCTTCTCACTTATTAACACATAAAGAGAAATAAAGCTGTTTGTTTTGGTTATTCATACAATGCTCAGCATATACTCGGTACTTAATATATTTTTTTCCATAAATGCAAACATGTTTTAAATACCTACCTCAAATATAAGTATCCTAACTGGAAAGGTTAGTGAGGTTTACTCAATTCACACTTCTTTAATTTGGGACTGTATGAAAATGTCTAAACATATGTTATGGAATTCTCTATTGATCTATCTATCCATCTATCATCCACCTCCATATCTATTTAACTAAAGCAAATGTCCATATAACAAACCAAAATGACTTACAGTAGGATTCTGGTATTAATTTCAAGGTTTTTTTAATACTTTGCTTTTTCCACTATAACTGATGAGAACTCTTAGTCAGGTGCTAACAAGTCTGGTCTTTTCCTTTCTCTTGGCCCGGTTTCTATCCCTTCTAAGTTGTTCAGTTCTGCTAAGAAACTGGATCTTGCCAATTAAAAGACAGGCTGGCCGAGTATAGATTGTTTCTTCCTTTTATCAATGGATTGGTAACTTTTGTGAAAAATCCCCAACCTCTTCCTTTCTGACTACACAGAGTTTACCCTGCAAATGAGCAATCTTTCTGAGATGATTCACTCTTCCGTGTTCTCAGCACAAAATAACGCTTTCTCCCGGAGACTGGCTTTCCTTTCACTCTGCAAAAGCCTGTGAGAGACACTCTGTCTCCCTCTGCTTGCAGTGCTCTGTCTTGTGTGTCACTGTTTTCCATTGACCTGTCCCATAGCAATGAGAGTGCTGTGGTTTCCTGTGCCTCTGGTCAGAGAGAGGAAGTGCCTGGTTGATGACTGAGACAGAGGGAGTAATTCCAGTATTCATCCCGTGCAACACAATAGCCATCCTCCCGGCTGCAGCCACCCAGGGGTTTGTATCCCCAGCCAGTTAGGATCCCAGCAGGAAAGTGATGCCACATTCAGTTTGGCATAATTTGTAATGACTTTAACAAAGAAAATATTTGCAAAGATGTGATCAGAGAATAAGGAATTCACAAAGAGGAGTGTAGTACAAAAGGGCTAAGAACATGGCACTGGGTAGGCCTGAGGAAGCAAGGAGGGTGGGCACTCACTGTAAACTGACAGGAGCTACAGCCCTGAGTCACACAGTCTGCCTGCAATAATGACTTGCAGAAAAGAAGCAAAGGAATATACACTCCAACCTCACTCTTCATCCTTCCCTTTTTTCTTCCCCTCCTCTGAGTTCAAGGGACCCTATTGATGTAATCCATAAAGACTGGCTCCTGCAGCCTCGCAGTACAAAGGATGGAGTGTGAGTAGCAAGTGGCAGATGCCCAGCACATATCATCATGGTATTTCACTCCCATTATCCTTTGGTTGACATTCACATATTAGAGATGTGAGAGATTTTCCCAATCCAAAATACTCATAGGATTGTGATATTATAAGATATTGAAGTTAGCTAGGACATTAGTAATCATTTAATCGAAAAATTCTCAAGCATATGAAGATTGTAAATGCTTGCCCCCCAGTGTACAATGCCAGATCTGGGACAAGAAACCAGCTCTCCTAACTGGAGAGCCCACTATGAAATGCTGTCATTTTAGAGGCAAGTAGAGATCTAAAACGGCAAATGCGATTTAGGCCTTCTTGCAATATATGATATGTGTTTGTGTTTCCCTCCTTATATATACATATACATGTAACGATACAGAGGTAAATATATAAATATCAATATTTATCAAATCTAGAACGCTGGGAAAGCAAGCTTGACATATCAAAAAGTGCCTCAGAAATGAACAGGCAGAATTTCAAGTTTAGTCCGGTTTCTTCTAATTGACCATAGGCATTGCACTTTATAAATTCATACAAGGGATTTCAAAATAAAGTTATTTTATTTTGCTCAGTTGAATATCTTTATGCTTCAAATTCAATGCATGCGTCTAATAAGTCCCTCTCCATTACATTTAAAGCATTATTATCATATTCTTATTTCTGTCCCATTCTCAGAAAGATTTGATTTGAACGTAATGTGCATACAATCTTTAGAAGTCTGACTTGTTTGCAGAATTATAAAAAGGTCTTACTTATTTGCTACTATTGGAGAACAAATATTACCATGTAAATATATTTTTAGATAACTTAAAAATATACTTTAAATGATAGAACCTTTTCTCAGTAACACACAGTTTTTATAAATATCAGTTATTATACTAAACTGCATCTTATTCTCCTCAGAGTAGGAGGGTGAAGGCCTATTTACCTCTACAGAAAATAATCTCAGGGTATAGTTTCTTATTTAATTCTTACATCAGTTTTCTGAAGATTTCTGGCACCTTTAATCACTGCCAGTCTATGAACTGTCAAGCCTTGTCAGGATACCTGTTTCTTATGTCACCTTCTTTGCAAATTAATTTTACCCAATCCAATCATGCATTTATTCAGTCAATACTGTTTAATGAATATCTTCTAGGTAAACTTCAAAGAGATTGAGTCAATATAAGTGAGCTTTCTAACAAAATCGCCCAAAGATAAACTACCTAAAAATGTTGTAAATTTCTCATCATTGAGTGTGTTTAAATATATGTTGGATGACCGTAAAAAAAGGATGCCACAGCAGAGATGGTAGTATCACAAAGGTGTGGTATCAGAAAGTCAAATTTGTGGTACTTTACACATATGAGATGCTCTAATTCTAACTAGCAGTTGCCACCAGATCCACTCTCTCTTACTGCTGTAGCCTTAGCTCACTTTAACTGAAGTTAGCAATGCCTGAAACAGAACCCTGAAATTACTTATTTCTTAGTTTTCAGCCATTTCAAGGAAGAATGATTCACAGGTAAACCTTGCGTTCAGAAGTGAATGATAATTTGTGTCATTTCTTAAATAAATATTTTAAATTCATTTACTCTGCTAATAGTTTTTACTTACTCAATATTCAATACTGTGAAAAAGAATCAAGAGCAATAATGTATTTCTGTTTGACTCAAATATTTTTAAACTCTCCAACTGAGCGCCCAATTAGCCTAGTGACAGCCGAACTCCTCCATAACGCTTTGGCTATGAGAATGTCTTTAACTTCCAATTTCTTTGCTTGTGGAAAGATGTAACTTCTTCTCCCAAAAAATTCCTTATTCAGTAACTTGCTAAACTTACTATCACTAAGAGTGAGAATAAGACATCACGTAAAATTGGAGCATGACTTAGTATGAAAGGCTATAAGGCCATGTATTGAACTCAGAATAGGTTCATTCACTTCACAAATATGTATGGAGTATCTACCAGGTCCTAGGCACTCTGCTAACAAGATTCATCTATGAACAAAACTGGTAAAAATAAACAAGATTATATTTAGTATGTGTTATATACTAATAAGTGCTAGGGAGAAAAATGTAAGGCAGGGGAAAATGACAGTGGGGTTGGGCAGGGATGTGCTAAGATTTTGGTTAGGCTGGCCAGGGAAAGGTTTATGTAAAACCTGAGTTTGAAATAAAAACTTAATTAAAGAAGGGAGCCAACCTTGTGGATATCTGGAAAAGAGCATTTGAGGCATAACGAAGATGAAGTGTGAAGCCCCCGAGGCAGGGCTGCCCAAGTATTTGAGAATGAGTGAGGAGACCAGGGTGGCTGGGGATAAGGGAGTGAAGGAGTGTGGTGGAACACATGGCCCATCATGTAGGTTTCAAAGTCACAGCACAAATATTTGCCTTTCCACAGTGTGTGACTGGAGACTTTTGAATAGAGGAATGACATGATCTCGTTTATGTTTTCACGGGATCACTCTGGCTGTTCCATTGAGAACAGACTGAAAGGAGTCTAGATGGAAGAAGGAATACCAGTCAGGAGATACAGTTATGATTCATGAGCAGGATGATGGCACTTGGGCCAGGGGATGTCAATGGAGGTGGCAAGAAGTGTAATATGGTTTGCATCTGTGTCCCCACCCAAAACTCATGTTCAGTTGTAATCCTCAGTGTTGTAAGTGGGGCCTGGTAAGAAGAGATTGGATCATGGGGGCAGTTTCTAATGATTTAACACCACACCACTGGGGACTGTTCTCATGATATTGAGTGAGAAGTTATCCCCAGATCTGGTTGTTTAAAAGTGTGCAGCACCTCCCCACTCTCTCTCTTGCTCCTGCTCCCAGCCATGTGAAGTGCCAGTCCTCCTTCACCTTCCTCCATGATTGAAAGTTTCCTGAGCCCTCCCCAGCCATGCTACCTGTACAGCCTGAGGAACTGTGAGCCCATTAAACCTCTTTTCTTCATAAATTACCCACTCTCTGGCATTTCTTTATAGCAATGTGAGAACCAGACATATTTTGTAGGCACCGATGACACATCCAATGTGAAAAATGAGCGCCAGAGAAAGTTCAAGAATGACACCAAGATTATCTGAGAATACATGGGAACCTAAAACTTATTTTGATTGACATTAAATGGTCAATCACCTGCCCAGGCCCAAAGATCTCACCAAACAGAATCATCCAAAATACATGTTAGCATGTTACATGTTTTAATTTATGAAGAAGCACAAAGCAGAACCATGTAATGCTATGGGCAGTACGAACTCAACGCACAGAAATAGAGAAGATAATGGCTACAGAGAGGATTTGTGATGAAGCAGCATGATTAGTAATCTTTGCCTCTAAATGCAATTTCCAACACTGCCACCTTGACAGGCTAAACATCTGGCTAAAATTAACTCTTTTACTTCTAATTATTTCCCCTCAGATTGGACTTTCTCTACTCTCCTCTTCTCAGCAGTCCATAACTATGCCTAGCAATTATTAACAAAATATGCTTTATTGAAACTTTGTACATGTTCCAGCCCATATTATGCAAAAAAAAAAAAAAAAACTCACTATGCTTGTTCTAGACTGAGTGTTAACTTTAAGGAGAGCTTATAACTAAAATAGTCACTTTTTCAATTGTATGATTTAGGCCAATCATTTAAATGGTATATGTAAAATAAAATAAAATGACTTGTAAAGTGGTTTAGACTACAATTGAGTGGTAGGAAGTATTCAGACGGGTTGGGTTTAAAGGTATTTTAGGGGGGCAAATTTTATGCTCCTTTTATCCTAACTGCTTGAGTAAACTCACCAACATCTTATAATAACATTCTATTTCCTGTCTCCGTGTGAAGATTTATCACAATGAATCTGGTGAGATAATCCCTGTAATAGTAGAAGTCATTACAAAGTAATTGCATTGAAATGTGCTATGGAATGATGAGCACTTATTTCTCTTTCTTGCCAACAAGTATATGAGTCTGTCATTGACTGAAAGACAGTAAAGCAATTCTCCTTTCTCCCCTCAACACAGCCTCTTTCGATTGGGAAAAAAAATTACAAAAACAGTGTGGTTCAGACTTCCCCGGCACATAATGCTGGCAGCATTGAGATGCAGAACTCTTTCCCATAGTAGGAGATGTACCATCTCTTTTACACTGCTTTTGCCTGTTTAACACTCTGCTGGTTATTAATGACACATTTGAGATCATAGTGACCTCTTTCAGTCTCCTCAAGCAGATGTAGCCTGGCGATGATAAAAACAAAATATCAAGTACAGCAGTATAATTCTATTTTGCAAACAAAATAGCTGGGTATTAACTACTTCAAAAGACTCTGTAGCCAGAACCCTCTCTCTGAAAAAAATAATGCCTTCATGTGGTATGATTAGTGAAATAGTAGCACTGCTCTAAAATGAGATTAATTTCTAATTTCAACATCATTCACAACTTTCTTTTCAAGCTGCCTGAGGCCTGAAATTTTGTTTTTTTTAATCAATCTGTTGTTACTTTTTGTTATTATTCTTGAATGTTCACTCCTGAAGCCAGAATTACATTTGTGTCTTTGGGGTTTGAAATTGATTCAAAATTGACTGAAAGACAGCAACACAATTCTCCTTTCTCCTCTCAACACAGCCTCTTCTGATTGGGGGAAAAAAAATACAAAAAATATTTGGTTCAAACTTCCCTGGCACACAATGCTGGCAGTATTGAGATGCAGGACTCTTTCCCATAGTAGGAGATGTACCATCTCCTTTACACTGCTTTTGCCTGTTTAACACTCTGCTGTTTAAAACTCAATTCAAAATAGCTCTTTTCTACCATTTCCAAGCATGTTTTACTAAAACACGATATTGATATTCTCCTTGAGGGTACTGAATGTCTCCTCTCCAAGTTAAAGTGAAAATGGGGAATGGGACTGATGTTGACCCACTGACTCCTCTTAATGTCCATCTGTCTCACTTTTATTTACAAACATGAATCATGAATCACAAGCATTTTTGAAATAACAGTTTCTATATATGTTCCCTGGTTTGAAGTTCCCAAATAAAATATTTAATAGATATGCACTGGGCTCTTATTAAATGTATGACATTATGCTACATACTGTGGTGAGTGCTAAAAACTATTAAACCATCCCCTGTCTCCTGCCAATCTGCTGGGAAGCCTGAGAAAGATAAGTCAACAATTACATTGCAAAGGATATCTATAGGTAAAAGTATATCTACAGGTATAAGTGAGATGAAACCCAGAAAGAATGTTACAAGGGTGCTTTCATTATGCTGCATTAATCTATAACTTACTTATTCATGAAGAGTATGGTGGTGGTGGTGGTGGTGGTGGTGATGATGATGATTATATTAAAGCATTATTATTATTCTAACCCAGTAGAATCATAGCTTATTTAAAAAGCATTATAATATTTGATCCACTTTCACATTTGATGCACAAAATAGTTCTTTGATCCCCTCAGCACATATGTTACTATTTTTATTTGGCAGATGAAGAAACTGAGTCACAGTAAATTATTTGAGAAAAATGTCTACTAGCAGAAACTAAGTTTCCTGAATCCTAGTCTCTATATTTTTTAGGTAGATGGCTACAAAAATCCCCCAGGACTCAAACTGCTCCCCTTTTACATTTCTTCTGTAAATTTTTTTAAGATACTTTTTCATAATTTATTAGGTTATTTATATCTAGATATATTTTTTATTATACTTTCAGTTCTAGGGTACATGTGCACAACGTGCAGGTTTGTTACATATGTATACATGTGCCATGTTGGTGTGCCGCACCCATTAACTCGTCATTTACATTAGGTACATCTCCTAACGCTATCCCTCCCCCCTCCCCCCACCCCACAACAGGCCCCAGTGTGTGATGTTCCCCTTCCTGTGTCCAAGTGTTCTCATTGTTCAATTCCCTAGGGAACCAGAACGAAGATTAGAAATTCTTCTGTAAATTTTTAATCTTTGTTATGGTTCCCTGGAAAACAGACTGAGGTAGACATACACATACAAAAGGGCTGGTGGGGGGTGCCCTTGGGAACAACATCCGTAAGGGAGGGAGAGAAGCAGAATTAGGCAGGGGGAAATATTGATTTTAAATGCAGTTGCCCCAAGGAGTCTTGACATTCTTTCTTGAGTTATCTCTGTTGAAGCAAGAGGATTGTACCTTGAATACAGCATGTCTTATACGGACAGTGTAACCTTGGACCAGGAAACTCGCTTTAGCTAGTGCAATTCCCAAAGAGGTATTCAGTAGTCTATAGCCTGCAACCAGTTAGCAACTTAGCTGAGAAGTGAGTGATCCTTCCAAAGTGGCAGTCTAGGTGGTACATCACAGCCTCTGATACATGTGTCTTCACCATTTCCACACATGGCCCCCACAGTTATGCAGGGGCTTCTCATTGCCTCAGTATGAGAATCTGAAAATGACACATTACTTCTACTCACAGCTTATTGGCCAGAATTCGTCACATGTCTCCACAAAACAACTGGGAAGTGTGTGCTCCCATATGCCCAGGAAAGAGGGGAAAACTTCTCATCATTACCAGAAGTATATCCACTTACTGTTTTAGAATACCAGGATAAATTACACTAAAACATCAAAATATCAGCCAATCAATCAAAAAGTACTTCCTGATTTCATTCTATGTAACAGTGCTACATTAGGAGTTTTGATAAGTAGTATTTAGCAGAATGACAAAGTATTAAAAATCCAGATGAGAGAAAAGAAGATCAAATCTGTAACCCAAGGTAGTACATACTTGAGAGTTAAATTGTGACTATTGATGCTAAATTCTATAAAAATGCAGGAAAGAAGTACAAAAACGGGAGAAGTTGGAAGAGACTTCATGAAAAAGATGAAAATTGAGTTGTGTCCTGAAATTTTAAAAGCCTATGGAAAGAAGAGAAATTTGCCTCCACAATTACAATCAGATATTACCTCACGACCACTCTCGGAAATTTTTAGAAGGTCCTTCTTTCTAAAAGTCTCACATTCTCAAGAATATGCTGCCACAATTAATGCAAAGTAGCTCTTTAACATGAGGGACTTTGCTTATAATTATAAGCAAAGTCAATAATTATGTTAAAGTCAGCCCCTACACAGAATTCCAGCTTTATTTTTTATATAAGTGAATCCCTTTTTGAATTTTAAAGTAATACAATTGCCAAAGTTTCTTACACAGAATTTCCTAATGTGTCTGCACTATATGGTCCTAAACCACAGACTCTCAGAAACTGCATTATGGAAGCTCAAACATAATTCACTCTGTGGTTGTCAACATTTGCTCCACACTGGTAATCTGTAAGAAATTAAGCTAAGACCACCCAATTTGTTGAACTGATCCTTCAGTTGTTTCTGACCTGGGCCATCTCCACAGCAAGAGCCATAAGGTAAAACATGTTGTGTTCCATTCTCACCCTGCTAGACAATGCTGTGCCTTTTGAACATTTTAAAAAAACATGTGTTCTAAAAGCATCTGTCGGCATTGCTATGCAACAGCAGTTTCCAATGGACCATGCTTGAGATGAATGGAAACTCAGGATATGTCTATCACATATAGCAAGGCACTAGAGATTAATGAGACCAGATGTTCCTGGAAGTCTTGGGGAAGAAACAATGGAATGCTTCTCTGCTCTTGGTATTGATTTATTTTTTCCCTCCCATGTTTTCTGGAATAAACTGAATGATGTAATCTAATATATAAGCAAAGCTACAATATATAATTCAGAATGTGTTACATTTGAGTTGCTAGGTGACCATATAGAAACTCTGGGACCCCAGTGGGAAATTTCAGTAACCTCTTTTATCAGTTCAATAAATAGATAGATAGATAAATAAATAAATAAATAAATAAATAAAATGAATACTGAACAGTAAATAAAAGGGTTTAAGAAGAGAAATGACCCATGCTACACTCCGCGAAAATGTAAAATTTTAGAAGAAGTTCTCTGTTTGTGGGTGAAGTATTAAAAAAAAAAAAGGACTACAAAGGAATTTGAATTTTAACCTAAAATAAAAAATTACCAACTCAAGTCCTGAGCTTTGCTTTTGCTTGGAGAGCTGCTTTGGTAAATGCCCTTGGATGAGAGCTTGTCTTTGAGAAGATGGTGTTTCATGAAATCAATGAGAAGCATCTCATTCCTAAAGCCCCAGTTCTATCCAAAGTAAAGAGGTACCCAAAGGGCTGAGTCAGGGAAACCATCACTTCACTTGCCTTTCAGTCCTCTGCATATCTCAAAAGCCAAAGGGAAGACTGAGTGGATGCGGAGGAAATGCAATCACTCCTCTCACCATGCTGATCGAAATCCCCTCTGTGGTAATCACCAGGTAGCTGCTGGGGAAAAGAGCATTTAATCTAAATGTAAAACAGAATGTACTGTTGATGGTCCAGGTTTCAGTCCACTGATGAGAAACATATCATCTTCTTACCTTTTTCTTCCCTGGAAATGAATCAATGTGTTCAGCTTTGAAACTCATCAGCACACCCCTGTTTTCACTTTCCCCACAAATAGGTAAGAAGTCTGTAATTTTGACTGAGAATGAAAACCCTGCTGACATGATGATTTGTGGCAGATAATGCAACTGATTCCATAGAGATCGCTTGAGATCACAAGTGATGTGAACAATCAATCTGAAAAATAAAATTTATTCAGGTACAGTACTACTAATCAAATCCATACTCAAAACAGCTCATACACAAGACGACCCTAACCACAGGTAACCAGTTCAAACAACGTCACTCTTTTGTTGATAGTTGCATCAAAATGGAGAAGTGGGCCTAGGAAAAAGCTAAATTTTCAATGTGAAAAGGTTTGGGGGAACTATTAGGTATTCGAAAGAGAAACATAATCTGCAATTCAGAAAGCAGCTTCATAGGAACTCCACATTCACAACAATGCTAAGAAATCAATCTACTTTTTCGGGAAACTTAATTTCATATCTAAAATGTTGCTTTATCATGATATCATGAGAATTAAGCCAGTAGAAACCTTTTATATTCCCTCTCATCTTAATAATTGCAGTTTTCTTTGGAGGAACTCTTCTCCAGTCGTGACACTTCCTTTCACAGAGCTTCATTGATACAAGCCTGGCCCCTTTCTATCTATTTGAGATGTACTGACTGGTACAGTTAAAAAGAATAAACTAGGCACACTATGCTCAGCACTTGCTTTCTCTTGAGTTGAATGGCCTATGGATGGCTGAGGATTTCTTCTGATTCCGATGCTAGTACTCTTATCTGGGCCAAGCCCTCTAAGTGCAAGGGACTAACCTGAACAAAAACAGTTTGCATGACTGTGAAAACACTCCTTTCTGTGTATCATGTTCTGTCTCTCTCTCTCCCACATCACACGCACACACACACACACACACACATACACAGAGTGTCTATTGTCTCTGTTTCTCTGTGTGTGTGTTCATCCCCGATCTCACTGGTTTTCTCACAGGCAGCTGGAATTCTCTGCAACGGCTCCAGGGTGAGGGATGTCATGTAAAATGGAGAACCCTGTCCTGATCCAGCACTTCTGTGACTAATGAAAGCTATCCAGTCCTGGTGATCGGTATTAGGAAGCTCATTTTCTTTTCACACTAAGTTACGTATTATAACTTACCTCTATCGATTATGTAGGTGATACTTAGATTTCTTGTCTGCCTTAGTTCTTGCCTTATTTCCCAATTCATTACCTGTTAGAAAAGAAGAATACTTTTTCATTAAAAACTCCAAATCTCAGGAGCTACACCTTTGATTAAAAAAAATTATATAAAAATGTTCGATAAGAAATTTGAGCATTTGGTGCATGATATTTTATTATGTGTGGTCACATGCGTCAGTTCTCTAGATTTGCTTTGTTTTTCTGCACTTCAGGCCATCACTTCAAGAGAACACTATGAATAGGTGCTGGATCTAATGACCTTTCAATGGAATGGCCACTTAATTCAATCCAGGAAATGTTTGAGAGTCAAGTAGATCAAGGGAGACATTTAATGACATGGGGACAAGCATGGTACCCCAGGGATATTCCAGGAATTGAGACCCTATTGTACCTTCAAACCTGAGATTGTATGAATTCTCCACTATTTGTTGCTTTGTTTTCTCTTTCTCTCCTTCCAATAAAGTTCTAAACCATCTGCATAGCTTAAATGAAAAGCTCTATTAGCAAAGTTTGTAATTAACTCTTAAAGCTCTTTCAAGTAGATTAAAATAGCTGAACCATGTCTATGACCATGTTTTTGCTTATGTCTCTGTCTTTTCTTTATAAAAATTCCTAAAAGTGAGTATTTTACTTCCTAAGGGGAGCATTTGAAAGGTTGGACTCCCTATGTGACATCAGGATAATTGAGGCCCAAATTTCCTTGTGATCAACACTATCTGGAAAGCTGCCTCAGTTCTCCAGTTCCTTTTGAAGTTGACATCACCGCTGTGTGTGGTATTTCGAACATCTGTTCCCATGATTCCCAAGGAACAAGTGTCATGAATCACTGCTTCCCAAAAGAGTTACATTTTGCTGAAAGTTGACTTCAATTTTACTTGCGGTCTTAAAAGTCTCAAAAGATATATTAAAAATTCACTTCCAGAGTGTTTGTAGCAAACAATTATTGCTTGTTTTGTGGTGCAAGACTGATACGTTACTTCAGGGAAGCAAAAACAATGGGGATTTTCTAGGCAGTGGCATATTCTTTTATTCTCTCTTCCCTCCCACAACACTCAATATTTCTTGGAAAATTCCCAGGGAGTCTGAAACTCCTAAAAGTTATCTTCCACTATCAATGAGGATACAATTATACCCTCTAAAAATGTAAGATATCTTTTAAAAAGAAAAACTCATTATATTTTCATGTCCCTGAGAAAGTTTACCTCATTTCATGAAAATTAAGAGTTATAACCCTACCTAAAGGTTGGGAATCTAATAATTTCCTCTACTTTTTAAGTGAGACAGAAATATCTTGGATTAAAATGTTGTCTTTATATTGAATTAAAATAGCAAAACCAATGAACCAAGTTAGGTTGCTTAAGTTCCGAGGATCTGAAATGGTCTGGGATGAAACAGCAGTACCTTCTTTAAAATTATATCCCTTTTCTCTGAAATAATTTATATTACAAATAAATTATAGGCAACATCATTTAAACTATCTAGCATCAAACTGTTATCTGATGCGTGAGTATATCAAAATTTAAAATAAGATATTAAAGAATTTGTTTCTGCTCATTGCTTTCCATATTTCTGTCTGGAACAGGATTATTATTTTTATTTGCTCATTGATACCACTTCATATTTTTCCTAATTTTTAAGGATAATTATAAATAGAAAGTAAAACTTACCAACTTAAGTTTCATATAAACCTTTTCATTTTAGAATAGTTTTATACTTATATAAAAGATATAAAGATAGGACAAAATATTCCTGTATATGCTAACTCAATTTCCTCTGGTGTAATCATCTTACATTATTATGGTCCATTTGACAATAATAACCCATATTGGCACATCATTAGTAACTAAACTCCATATTTTATTTGGATTTCATTAATTTTTCTCTAATGCCCTTTATTTCTGTTCCAGAATCTCATTTAGGATACTACGTGGCATTTGGTCCTCATGTCTCCTTATCCTCCTCTGATCTGTGACAGTTTCTCAGACAGTTTCCTTGATTTTGATGATGTTGACAGTTTGAAAGGGTATTGGTCACATACTTTGTAGAATGTTCCTCAATTTGGGGTTTGTCTAATATTTTTATTGACTATAGTTTTGGGTTTTTGAAAGGAAGACCACAAAAGTGAAATGCCATTCTCATCACATCATATTAATGTACATACCATCACCATAAGTTATCACTGATAACATGAGCCTTGATTACCATGCTGAGGTAGTATTTGTAAGGTTTCTATACTGTAAAGTTACCATTTCCTCTTTTCATACTCTACACTTTGGAAGTAAGTCACTAAGCATATCCTCCACTCAAGGGATGGAGAGTTAAGCTCCACCATCTTGGGGTGTGGTGTACATAGACAAATTATATGAGGTTCTTTTCAGGAGATTTGTCTCTTTGCTTCATTTATTTATTCTTCAATTATTATTTATGTAAGTGTGGACTCAGGCATATTTATTTTATAATTTGGGTTATAATCCAATAAAATATTATCTACTCTTTTTGCTCAAATTGTTTTTCATCTTTTACCATTGTAAGCTCCATCAGTTGTCTCTTGTGTCACTTTGGCATATCCTCATCATTTTGTTTAGAGCACTTCCTTACTTTCTCACACAACAAGATGCAGCAGGCTCATCTTGTACATTCCCTACCACAGCCCTGGAATCAGCCATTTCTCCAAGGAGCACTGGTTTCTTTTATTGGAGGATAACGTTAGAAACCAAGATCTTAGGATTTGGTGAGCTCAATACTAATGTCATGTCACTGTTTCCAGGCCCTCATAGAAGACAGAGCTAAGACATGTACAGGTACATGCAAAGCAATGCACACATGCATATCTATAATTACCTCTTTATTAATTTGTATCTATATTAAGCTAAAAATGAGTTCATACTAATCTCTCTGACTTTATTCCAGCACCATGTGGTTCATTCTAGTCTTATTCACTTACTTATCTGTAACTTCTCACTCCAGCAGTGAGAAACCTGGCTCCCACCATTATTATCCTGTTACATAGTTGATTATACATGTATGGCAGTTTCAGAATGGTTAACCTACAGCCCTTGAGAATGAAATTTTATCAACTACAGAACAGTGTTCATATATATTTCCTTTTGTATTTAGCCTTAAGGTTTTCAGTCAAACTACAGGTCTCCAAAGTTAGTTAGGCCACAGCCTTTTTCCTTTCCTTCAATAAGGTTGAATAATACATGCGTAATGCCATTAGAGTCTTCTGGCACAGTCTGCATTCCAACTTGGGATCCCTGGTAAATTTTGTTTTTGTTTTTGTTTGTAAAGATTCAGGTGCATTCTTATGTGCTGCAAAGTTCTAAGGGTCTTCAGATATGCACAGTGGCATTTAGCCATCACAATATTACCATAAAAATTAGTCCCAATACCTTTAAAAAAATCCTGTGCTTCCTAATTATAAAGAAAAAGTAAAATTTTTATCTGTTTACATTTTTAACACTCTTATTTTTTCCATTTATTATAAGCTCTTTATTTATAACTAAATCAAATTAAAAGCAATTTGTGCACACTCTTAAGAGCTTTTATTACTCCATTTTCTTTATTTTGTTTTTACGTGACTTTAAATTCCAGGATACATGGCAAAATGTGTAGGTTTTTTACACAGATATACATACGCCATGGTGGTTTGCTACACCTGTCAACCCATCATCTAAGTTTTAAGCCCCACATGCATTGGTATTTGTCCTAATGCTCTCCCTCCCCTTGGCCCCCACCCCACAACAGGCCCCAGTGTGTGTTGTTCCCCTCCCTGTGTCCATGTATTCTCATTGTTAAACTCCCACTTATGAGTGAGAACATGTGGTGTTTGGTTTTCTGTTCCTGTGTTAATTTGCTGAGAATGATGGTTTCCAGCTTCATCCATGTCCCTGCAAAGGACATGAGTGTATTCTTTTTCCTTTTTTTTTTTTTTTTTTTTGTTGTTGAGATGGAGTCTCACTGTGTCACCCAGGCTAGATTGCAATGGCACAATCTCGGCCCACTGCAACCTCTGCCTCCCAAGTTCAAGTGATTCTCCTGCCTCAGCCTCCGGAGTACCTGGGATTACAGGTGCCCACCACCACATCCAGCTAATTTTTATATTTTTAGTAGAGATAGGGTTTCACCAGGTTGGCCAGGCTGGTCTCGAACTCCTGACCTCATGTGATCCACCCGCCTTGGCCCCCCAAAGTGCTGGGATTACAGGTGTGAGCCACCGCGCCCTGCCAGAGCTTATTCTTTTTTATGGCTGCATAATATTCCATGGTGAATATGTGTCACATTTTCTTTATCTAGTCTATCATTGATGGGGTTTTGGGTTGGTCCTAAGTCTTTGCTATTGTAAATAGTGCTGCAATAAACCTAAGTTTGCATGTGACTTTATAGCAGAATGATTTATAATCCTTTGGGTATACACCCAGTAATGGCATTGCTGGGTCAAATGGTATTTCTGGTTCTAGGTCCTTGAGGAATCACCACACTGTCTTCCACAGTGGTTGAACTAATTTACACTCCCACCAACAGTGTAAAAGCGTTCCAATTTCTCCACATCCTTGCCAGCATCTGTTTCCTGACTTTTTAATGATTGCCATTCCAACTGGGGTGAGATCTCATTGTGGTTTTTATTTGTGTTTCTCTAATGACCAGTGATGATGAGCTTTTTTTCATATGTTTGTTGGCAGCATAAATGTCTTCTTTTGAGAAGCGTCTGTTCATATCCTTCGCCCACGTTTTAATGGGGTTGTTTTTTTCTCAAAAATTTGTTTAAGTTCCTTGTAGATTCTAGATATTAGACTATTCCTATCAAGCTACCATTGATTTTCTTCACAGAATTAGAAAAAAAATTACTTTAAACTTCATATGGAACAAAAAAGAGCCCATATAGCCAAGACAATCCTAAGCAAAAAGAACAAAACTGGTGGCGTCATGCTACCTGACTTCAAACTATACTGCAAGGGTACAGCAACCAAAACAGCATTTACTGGAACAAAAACAGGTATATAGACCAATGGAACAGATCCAAGGCCTCAGAAATGACACCACACATCTACAGCCATCTGAACTTTGACAAACCTGACAAAAACAAACAATGGGGAAAGGATTCCCTATATGATAAATAGTGCTTGGAAAACTGGTAGCCATAAGCAGGAAACTGCTACTAGACCCCTTCCTTACACGTTATACAGAAATTAACTCAACATGGATTACAGACTTAAATGTAAAACCCAAAACCATAAAAATCCTAGAAGAAAACCTAGGCAATACCATTCAGGCCATAGGCATGGGAAAAGACTTCATGTTTGAAACACCAAAAGCAATTGCAACAAAAGCCAAAATTGACAAATTGGGTCTAATTAAACTAAAGAGCTTCTGCACAGCAAAAGCAACTATCATCAGAGTGAACAGGCAACCTACAGAATGGGAGCAAATTTTTTGCAATCTACCCATATTACTCAATTTTCATACAGCTATAAAGAAATCTCTGAGACTGAGTAATTTATTAAGAAAAAGAGGTTTAATGGACTCATAGTTCCATATGGCTGCAGAGGCCTCAAAATCATGGCAGAAGGTGAAGGTGAAGCAAAGGCACGTCTTACATGACACCAGGCTAGACAGCATGTGCAGGGGACCTGCTCTTTATAAAACCATCAGAACTTGTGAGACTTATTCACTATCACAAGAACGTCATGGGAAAATCTGCCCCCATGATTCAGTTACCTTCTGCCAGGTCCCTCCCACGGCACTTGGGGATTATGGGAGCTACAATTCAAAACAAGATTTGGGTGGTGACACAGCCAAAGCATATTAGAGCTATAGATATAAAAATGTCATTGATACTTCACTGAAGAAAAAATTAGAAAATATTCCAAAAAGAAAGCAAAGATACAATAACAAGGGCATCCTGTTCTCTTTTCCAACCTAACAAGAATGGAAAATGACTACAAGTGAAAATTGAGAGCTATCATCCCAATTTCCCATCTTTGTATCTTTGTCTTGACTTCCGTAATTTTTTTTTTTTTTGACAGGGTCTCACCCTTGCTGAGGCTGAATGCAGTGGCGTGATCAATGGCTCATTGCAGCCTCAGCTTCCCAGGCTCAAACCATCCTTCCACCCTCTGTCTTTGAGTAGCTGGGACCACAGGCACCTGCCACCACACCTGGCAAGTTTCTGTATTTTTTGTAGGGGTTTCACCTTGTTGCCCAGGCTGGTCTTAAGTTCCTGTGCTCAAGTGATCTGCCCACCTTGGCCTCTTAAAGTACTGGGATTACAGGCATGAGTCACAAATGCTGGGATTACAGACATAGGCCACTGTGCCCCATTGCCTTCTGTATTTCTAATGCCAATCTTTTCTTCCATCTTCTTTACTACTAGAAAGCAGGCCATTAACTAATGGAAGCAGAGACAGAAAGGAGTCAGTATTTCTATAGATCTTTAGGCAGGAAAAGAAATGAGGCTGAAATGATGATATTGTTTGTTTTTGTGTCCCCACCTAAATCTCATCTCAAATTGTAATACATATAATCCCCATGTGTTGAGAGTCCTGCCCTCGAAACATGGGGATGATTGGATCATGGGGGCAGTTTCCCCCATGCTGTTCTTGTGATAGTGAGTGAGTTCTCAAAAGATCCGATGGTTTTATAAGGGGCTCATCCTCCTTTGCTCATTTGCTCTCTCTCATCTGCCACCATGTAAGACATGCCTTTGCTTCTCTCTCCTTCCACCATGATTGTAAGTTTCCTGAGGCCTCCTAAGCCATGCGGAAGTGTGAGTCAATTAAACCTCTTTCCTTTATAAATTACGTAGTCGCAGGTACACCTTTATAGCAGTGTGAGAACTGACTAATACAAATGGAGTATAGGCACAGGGATGGCTTCTCTCATCTTCTGTTAAAGTCACCTGAAAACAAGAGGAACAGATATCACTTTGCACAATACTATTGACCTATCCAATTATGAATCTGCATCCCAAAGAGAATTGAAACTAATCTGAAAACAACTTGCTTGATTTCTTTAGCATCCCCACAATCATATTCACAGCAAAAAGTCTTCTGTGTATAGATGTAAAGATATTTTCACAGATTCAGTGAAATTTGCTTTGGAGCACTGGAATTGTTTTACATTTACCACTGAGAAAGTTAGAGGAATAGCACATTTTACAATCAGTCTTTCAGTTCTCAGAGGGCCTCTTATCCTAAAAAAGTTCCCATGACTGACTCTCAACATGTTTTTAAAAACCTTTTACCTCTATATATGGCTGTGGTCATGTAGTTGATTTTTTTTTTGAGATTAAAAACACATAAACACAATCAGTCAAGCAGATGGATTTATATTGCTGTTTGTATTCCTACCAGCAATGCATGAAAGTTCAAGTTGCTCCATATGCTCATCAACACTTTTTATTGGCCTTTTTTCATTTTAGCCATTCCAGTGGGTATGTAGGGATAACTCATATTTCAATATTTGAATTTCTCTGATGACTAATGATGCTAAACACTTTTCTATGTCTATTGGTCAGTCATGTATTTTCTTTTCTGAAGTTTCTGTTTAAACATTTTTTTAAACTTTTAACTGACTTGTATTTCTATTAATGAGTTGTAAGAGTACTTTATATATTTTAAATATGAATAATTTATCAAATATATGTTTTGAAATATCTTCTCCCAACCTATGGCTTATCTTTTCATATTGTTAATGGTGTCTTTTGTGAGCAGAAGCCTTTTATTTTTATAAGTTTAAAATATTTTGTAAAAGACATAGGCATAGAAACAAAAAAACAGATGAGTGGTTGCCAGAAGCTGTGGCTAGGGATGGGAAACTGATTGCATATGGACATAAGGGAACTTATTATTGTGATAAAAAGTATTTCATATCTTAAATGAACTCAAACAAATTTACAAGAAAAAAACAAACAACCCCATCAAAAAGTGGGCAAAGGACATGAACAGACACTTCTCAAAAGAAGACACTTATGCAACCAAAAAACACATGAAAAAATGCTCACCATCACTGGCCATCAGAGAAATGCAAATCAAAACCACAATGAGATACCATCTCACACCAGTTAGAATGGTGATCCTTAAAAAGTCAGGAAACAACAGGTGCTGGAGAGGATGTGGAGAAATAGGAACACTTTTACACTGTTGGTGGGAGTGTAAACTAGTTCAACCATTGCGGAAGTCAGTGTGGCGATTCCTCAGGGATCTAGAACTAGAAATACCATTTGACTCAGCCATCCCATTACTGGGTATATACCCAAAGGACTATAAATCATGCTGCTATAAAGACACATGCACACGTATGTTTATTGCGGCACTATTCACAATAGCAAAGACTTGGAACCAACCCAAATGTCCAACAATGACAGACTGGATTAAGAAAATGTGGCACATATACACCATGGAATACTATGCAGCCATAAAAAATGATGAGTTCATGTCCTTTGTAGGGACATCTATGAAATTGGAAATCATCACTCTCAGTAAACTATCGCAAGGACAAAAAACCAAACACCGCATGTTCTCACTCATAGGTGGGAATTGAACAATGAGAACACATGGACACAGGAAGGGGAACATCACACTCTGGGGACTGTTGTGGGGTGGGGGTAGGGGGGAGGGATAGCATTAGCAGATATACCTAATGCTAAATGATGAGCTAATGGGTGCAGCACACCAGCATGGCACATGTATACATATGTAACTAACCTGCACATTGTGCACATGTACCCTAAAACTTAAAGTACAATAATAATAAAATTTTTAAAATTTCATATCTTAATTATGATAATGGTCACACAACTATATATATTTGTCAAAACTCATCAACTGTAACCTTTAAAAAGGTGATCATGTTTGTTGTATGTAAAGCATAACTCTATAGGCCTAATTTAAAGTAAAATAAAATCGCTTTGAAATCCTCCCATGTAAACAGAATAGTCTCCCCTGATGTGCTCCTTACATTTGGGAATGAAAAACAGAAACATTTAAAAAATGAGAGTGGGGCAGGAATTTATTATCACAATCTTAGTACTGCCTTCCAAACATGGGACTCTAAGATAGAGGCAAGCAATTGAGGTCAGAGAATCCAATTTGAAGAAATTGAGAAAAAAAAAGAAGAAGAAAGAGAGAGACAGAGAGAAAAAAGAAAAAGAGAGAGAGAGGCAGGGAGGGTGGGAGGGAGGGGGGAGGGAGGAAGGAAGGAAGGAAGGAAGGAAGGAAGGAAGGAAGGAAGGAAGGAAGGAAAGAAGGAAGGAAGGAAAGAAGGAAAAGAAAGACTGACTATATAAGTTAGCTGTTTAAATTCACAATATTATCACACATTTTCTTGTAATTCCTTACATTAAGTCACTTAACAAACTCAGACATTTTAACTGCTAAACTTCATTGTATGCTTTTTCATATCCTGTGATCCTAAGGAAAGTCTTTGTGCAGGAAATCTTTCTTATAGTTGATCTAAATAACTATTAGATTATAGCCTAAATAAATCATATTTTTCAAATGCTGGATGCATTGTTTCTCTTATTTAGCGCCAGCCTTGGATGAACTGTATCTTCAACAAATGAAATTTTGTGCAAACTGTCACTTCACGGTCCAAAAGGATTTGGCTCTTTTAGAAAGCAGTTTCTGACCTCAAGATTACAGTCTATATTGCTTATATCCTTTTTTCCCTAAAATACAGAAGGCATCCGGGAGCATGAAAGGAGGTATTTTGTGTATATTGTTCAAACCAATCATTTTGGGTTATCAGCTTCTCATGTACTGCATACTGTACTGCATCTGAGCTAAGAATTTGAAGAGATCAGCCAGTATTCTGATGGAAACTTTGAAATGACAGAGACAAGATAAAGAACATACTGTATACTGTATAGGGAAAATATCGTTGGACAAAAGAAAATTAGAAGTACAATATGGTACAAATAGTGCTAGTACTTAGCTATATCATTTTTACTTTTACATTCAGTGTACCTGAAGATACTTTACCAAAAAAGTACCAACAGAAAAACAAAGACATGGATGATTATCTAGATGAATCCATCAGGCAATTACATATGTAGAAGCTACACACTTAGCTTTGCCTAATAAACCTTATTTTACTCAGAGAAGTGCCTATGAGCCATAAACACTCCCTTTTCAGTTGGGCAGCTATCTCAGATAATTCCTTGTGATGATTGAGAAAGTATTAGATTAACCTGTGGCACTAAACATAGACAGATTCTCTCTCCAAAAACCTATGTTCCTATCCCAAGCATCAGAGTGTCTCTTGCCATTAGCCCCTTTCATTTCTGGCATTTCTTCCTCATACCAACGCTCACAGTCAGTACTTCCATCCCCCTGCCCCAGCCCTTCCAAACTTTACATTGCAGATATGGGACAGGAAACATGGTGATAAATCGGGAGTGCTTTGCAGGGTAACTATCTTCTTCCTGCTAGAGGAAGAGCTGAAAAAAAAAATACTAATTTTCTTCCTCTTTATTTCTTCTAAAAAAAAATGGGCTACATGTGCAGAATGTGCAGCTTTGTTACATAGGTATACATGTGCCATGGTGGTTTGCTGCACCTATTGAATCATCCTCTAAGTTCCCTCCCCTAACCCCCAACAGGCCCTGGTGTGTCTGTTCCCCTCTCAGTGTCCATGTGTTCTCAATGTTCAACTCCCACTTATGAGTGAGAACAGGCGGTGTTTGGTTTTCTGTTCCTGTGTTATTTTGCTGAGGATGATGGCTTCCACCTTCACCCATGTCTCTGCAAAGGACATAATCTCATTCCATTTTGTGGCTGCAAAGTATTCCATGGTGTTTATGTGCCACATTTTCTTTATCCAGTCTATCATTGATGGGCATGTGGGTTAGTTCCATGTCTTTGGTATTGTAAATAGTGCTGCAGTAAACATATGTGTGCATGTGTCTTTATAGTAGAATGATTTATATTCCTTTGAGTATATACCCAGTAATGGTATTGCTGGGTCAAATGACACTTCTGGTTCTAGATCCTTGAGGAATTGCCATATTGTCTTCCACAATGGTTGAACTAATTTACACTCCCACCAACAGTGTAAACGTGTTCCTATTTCCCACAGCCTCACTAGCAGAATCTATTGTTTCCTGACTTGTTAATAATCGTCCTTCTGACTGACATGAGATGGTATCTCACTGTGGTTTTGATTTGCATTTGTCTTTTGACCAGTGATGCTGAGCTGTTTTTCATGTGTTTCTTGGCCACATAAATGTCTTCTTTTCAGAAGTGTCTGTTCATATCCTTCGCCCACTTTATGATGGGGTTGTTTGTGTTTGTCGTTTTCTTTTTTTTTTTTTTTTTTTTTTTTTGATGGAGTTTCCCTCTGTCGCCCAGGCTGGAGCACAGTGGCGGGATGTTGGCTCACTGCAAGCTCCGCCTTCCCGGTTCACGCCAATTCTCCTGCCTCAGCCGCCGGAGTAGCTGGGACTACAGGCGCCCGCCACCACACCTGGCTAATTTTTTTGTATTTTTAGTAGAGATGGGGTTTCAGCGTGTTAGCCAGGATGGTCTCCATCTCTTGACCTCGTGATCCGCCCTTCTCGGCCTCCAAAAGTGCCGGGATTACAGGTGTGAGCCACTGAGTCCGGCCAAAGTTCCTTGTAAATTCTGGAAATTAGTCCTTTGTGAGATGGGTAGATTGCAAAAATTTTCTACCATTCTGTAGGTTGCCTGTTCACTCTGATGATAGTTTCTTTTGCTGTGCAGAAGCTCTTTAATTCGATTTCATTTGTCAATATTTGCTTTTGTTGCAATTGCTTTTGGTGTTTTAGTTACAAAGTCTTTACCCATGCCTATGAGCTGAAAGGTATTATCTAGGTTTTCTTCTAAGGTTTTAATGGTTTGGGTTTTAAATTTAAGTCTTTAATCCATCTTGATTTAATTTTGTATAAGGTGTAAGGAAGGGGTCCAGTTTTACTTTTCTGCATATGGCTAGCCAGTTTTCACAGCACCATTTACTGAATAGGACATCCTTTCTCCATTGTTTGTTTTTGTCAGATTCATCAAAGATCAGATGGTTGTAGATGTGTGGTGGTATTTCTGAGGTCTCTGTTCTGTTGCATTGGTCTATATATCTGTTTTGGTACCAGTACCATGCTGTTTTGGTTACTGTAGCCTTGTAGTATAGCTTGAAGTCAGGTAGCATCATGCCTCCAGCTTTATTCTTTTGGCTTAGGATTGTCTTGGCTATGCAGGATCTTCTTTGATTCCGTATGAAATTTAACATAGTTTTTTCTAATTCTGTGAAAAATGTCAATGGCAGTTTGATGGGAATAGCATTGTATCTATAAATTACTTTGGGTAGAATGGCCATTTTCACGATATTGATTCTTCCTAAAGATGGAATGCTTTCCCATTTTTTGTCTCCTCTCTTACTTCCTTGAGCAGTAGTTTGTAGTTCTCCTGAAAAGGTTCCTCGGATCCCTTGTTAGCTGTATTTCTAGGTATTTTATTCTCTTTGTAGCGATTGCTAATGGGAGTTCATTCATGATTTGGCTCTCTGCTTGCCTATTGTTGGTGTAAAGGAATGCTTGTGACTTTTGCACATTGATTTTGTATCCTGAGATTTCCTAAAGTTGCTTATTAGCTCAAGAAGTTTTGGGGCTGAAAAAATTACTAATTTAAGCACAAAAGAACATTTGACTGGATGTTAAAAGGCATTGGTCCAAGACCTCACTCTGCTCCAAACTGGTTAAGAAACTTGAAGCCAGTCACACAACATGAATGTACACTTTTTATCTTAAAAATGTAGGAGTTATACTAAATGATTATGAACTTCCTTTTAGCTCCAATATCCTAATATTATAATGTTTTTATATTATCAAATTATGAGAGTTGTGGAAGTTCAGAAGATATTTTCCCCAAATGTGTTATTTGTTGAAATAACACATGAGCCATGTTAACCTAATGTAATTCCTAGTATTCATAAAATGAAAAGGATTTGCCTTGCCTGTGTTCCTACCTCCCTATCATTTTCATTACAGCATGGCCCAAAGTATGCCCACTGCTCAGCAAGCAGTAATGAAGTGGAGCCCATTTGGTTAATAATTCAATTCTGGAAATCCCACCTAGAGTCATTTCCTTCTGCTCTGAATCCTTTCAAAGATCAGTTTGGCACTTTGAATTTTAATTTTCTAGGATATAAGTTTTTCTTAAGTAGAGGTGATTCACATAAAAAAGAGAAAATATTACTTGTTCCTTTTGAAATAACATAGTCTATAATATTCAATATTCAAAAATGGCTTATTAGCAAATAATTTCAAAACATTATTTAAAAGTTTAAAATAGTAGGTTACTGTCTTCATGTGTCAGACAGTGGGGAATTGCACATCCAAAAAAGCAATTGTCCTTGATGACTCAGAAACATGGCACAGGCTGGCTCTAAACACTGAGCCTAGAAGATAGCGTAACAATTCACCAGATATCCTTAACTGCTGGAAGCCATGAGGCTACATGGGATTACCTGCCTCATCTCACATTGTCTTTTTCAGTGTGGCATCAGTGTACTAGGAGCCTTTCTTCCCAGATTGTACAGGTCACCAATATAATATTATATGACCACTCCTGGCCCTTACTGAGAAAGTCAAAAGGAATAAAAAAAGGGTTGGGGACCGATATCTCCCGATTACTCCTTCTCTGCTAACCATATCAGCCTCTGGTAATAACCATCCTACTCTCTACAAATATGAGTTAAACTTTTTTAGAATCCACGTATAGGTGAAATCATGTGGCATTTGTCTTTCTGTGACTGGCTTATTTCACTTAACATATGTCCTCCAGGTTCATCTATGTTGTCACAAGTGGCAGGATTTTCTTCTTTTTTATGGCTGAATAGTATTCCATTGTGTATATATACCACGTTTTCTTTATTCATTCATACATTGTTGGACCATTATGTTGATTCAATATCTTGGCTATTATGAGTACTACTATAGTAAATGTTGGAGTGCAGATATCTCTTTGACATACTGATTTTATTTCCTTTGGATATATACCCAGTTAGATAGGAGGAATAAATTCAACAGGTCTATTTTAGAGCATGGTGACTACAGTCATCATATATCATTAAAATATGATGATATATTGTATTCTTGAAAAGTGCAAAGAGAGTGGATATCAAGTGCTCTCACCATGGAAATGAAAACTCTGTGAGGTAATGCATTTGTTAATCAGCTAGATTTAACTCTTCCACTACACACACATACACATTTCAAAACATGTTGTACATAATAAAGACAATTTTATCCGTCAACTAAAAACGTAAATTTAAAAAGAGTTGAGGAGCAAGTGAGCAGGAAGAAAACTAGTAGAACTTAGTCACTGCGGCGTCATAAATATAACTTCCATGTCTTCCAGAAAAGGAGACAATGGAATGACAGTTGGGCAACCAGAGTATAAATAGGGACCACTTGGCTGTTCAGCTCAAATGGATGACTGAAACAAAAAGCTACCGAAGGCAATGGCATGCGGCAATTTCCTTGAAATAGGATTATGCTCTGTGTGAATCTTAAAAGAAGATGAGTTTAATATATAAAAAAACCAAATAGCATTGTGAAAAATATAAAACTTTTCATCCGCAAACTCTAAAAATGTGTCATCAAACACAAGATTCTTTTAAGCTATCAAAAATGATTCAGAAATAAATCATTTAGGCAAGAGAAGTAAGATTACTGAGTTTAATATAGCTATCAGTAAATTGTTTTTTTATTATCTCAACACTAAATTCTGTGTGACACAAACTTACAGTGAATGAAAATACACTGAATGAAAAATGTACAATCAAATGAAAATGCTATAGCTTCACAGAATATTCTTGTTGATATACATATCTTTTCCATCCTGCATTCAGTCAGCTGGAATTATTTTTAAGGAAATAATTTATTTCAGTGAATGGATCTCTTAAAAGTTTAAATCTCAGGGTTGGGTTGAAGACACTAGTTCCTGGGCATCAGCTTTTTGAATTAACGTATAGCCTACCAATGAGGCGTGAGCCGCCACGCCCGGCTGTTGCTTTATACTTTTAGAGATGTTTCTTAAAGTTCCAAAGGCAAAAAAAATAAAAATCAGTAAATAAAAATAAGCAATAAGTAAAGTAAGTGTTATAACCAATCTTTAAAATCCTAGTGGTAATGGGCCGGGTGCGGTGGCTCGCGCCTGTAATCCCAGCACTTTGGGAGGCCGAGGCGGGCGGATCACGAGGTCATGGGATCCAGACCATCCTGGCTAACACGGTGAAACCCCGTCTCTACTAAAAAATACAAAAAACTAGCCAGGCGTGGTGGCAGGCGCCTGTAGTCTCAGCTGTTAGGGAGGCTGAGGCAGGAGAATGGCGTGAACCTGGGAGGCGGAGCTTTCAGTGAGCCGAGATGGCGCCACTGCACTCCAGCCTGGGCCACAGGCGAGACTACGTCAAAAAAAAAAAAAAAAAAAAAAAAAAAATCCTAGTGGTGATGGTCCCCGGATTCCACATGAATGAGAATGAAGCATGGTGGACTCTTGAAGTTCTTTTTACCATCTTCTTGACCATTTACTTATTTCCTTTGTAGATGTTGCTGCTCAGATGTTAACCCAGTCCGGACAGAAATTGGCTCCAGCTCAAGGCACTGACTCAACTCAAAAGAGTTCTAGTCTTTCCACTTAGTCTTCTTTTTTTGTTTCAGTCCAGGGAAAACTCTGGCCTGGGCTATGCTGCATGTTGATTATACAAGTTCTTTGCCACCCTTAGCTCCTGCTTTATTTCTTGAGTTCTTGAGGGAAAAGACAATAGTTCCTCAAGAATCAACTAACTAACTAAGTTTTCTACCTTGATTTTGAAGTTACCTCCTCTGTCCTTTCTGAGAATGAGAGGGGTCCTGCAAACCCTAGCTCTTTCCCTGGTCCAGTGTATTCCACCCCCATTCAGTTTACTTGAATCACTAGCCAGTTATTAAGATAGCACATTTGCCTATTTGACATTTGTTTATTTAGCAAATACAGTCCTTATTGAGCTGTTTGTGGGCCAGACACTATGCTAGGCATGGAGCACACTATAGTGAATAAAAAGATATTGTGCCTGTCGTGGTGGAGCCTAATATGAAAAAAATAATTTTAATAATATTACAAAATTAGTATAATGAAAGATAAAAAAAAATCCTGAGAGAGATTATAAGGGATCTACTTTAAATTGAATGATTAGGGGAAGCCTACCTGAAAAGATAAGGTTCTAACTGAAATATTAAGGACAAGAGTGGGGAGTGAAAGCATTAGAGACAGTGATGATCTGAGATAGTCCTAAACTATATCAGGTTAGCCTCATACAGTTGTTCAGGGTATGCAGTAGCACTAGTTGCTGGGGTCTACACTGAGATCTTGACATAGCTTATTCTGTAGTCCTATTATCTTGTACTGGGTCTTAACCTCTACTCTAAGTTAGAGTCTGGGTCTCTCTCCTGTATAGACTTTTTGCCTGATGCCTTTATCCACGATATCAGGCTCCCATAGACCTTTCAAAATACCGGTCTGTTACTCTACTTCTCTCTAATCCCAAGTTCATGTCTCAAGTACACCTTCCACTAAGCTTTGTTTCTAAACAGTGAGGAACTTCTAGGCTTCAGTGCATTTTCAGGGAAGAAGTTTTCAAGCCCTTCTTGCTCAGATTGACAACTCTGCTCACTCCTCCAGGCCCTTTCAGAAGGCCATCTACACTCTCAGCCAAATATCAGAAATCTCTTGGCAATAACTTATCACCACAGAATGATAGGAGAAAAAGTATTATTTTATTAAGTAGAAGCAATACCTTAAAAAGCAAAATATTTGTTGAAGGAAATTGTATATTACCTTTTTAAAATTTAGTTTTCATTACTCCTTTAGAGAAAGTCTCTGAATGCCACGTGTTTGTAACATACTAAGAAAGTTTAAAGGACAGCAGCCACATTTCAGAAACAATAATCTAAGGACTCAGTTTTAAATACATGCAGACATAATTATCTTCCTTTAAAATATAAAAGTCATAATAAAATTTCGAGTGTCAAAAAGAGAATTGCAGATTGATAGATAAGCTTAGAAAAAAACTAGAATGAGTACTTAGTATAATTAGAGTTGTTGGTTCAATTCGAAAATACAAAAGAATAAAAGATTTAAACAATAAATAGGCACAATGAAGTACTTTTCTAATTCTTGCTTGTTTGTGAAAACTTTAAAGACTATTTCAAATATATAGAAAATTTGAAATTAAAACAATAATTAATAAAAGCATACTTATACATTTGTTCTAGAAGTAGAAGTGAATCTCATATCTGGAACTACTGGTAGATTGCTTAAAAATCCTGTTAATGATGATGTCAATAAAGCTGCCATATTTGCAATTAGAAGTGACACTTCTCAGCACAAAACCATACATTTTTACATTTCATGTTTATGAGTATTAATTGTGCTATTTCCTCATGCCCTACACCATGATGAATATAGTGGTGCTGTCAAAACACAGAGTAAAACCCCAAGGACCTTATTGATTAATTAGCTTTTCCAGATAATCTGGAAATATAAATTTTGTTTCCAAAAGAGAATTAGGTTTAGTATGTTTGCTAAATCTCTGAAATTAGAGAAATATGATTTATAAAATATCTGCCATTGTATACGTTTATTGTTTAATTCCATTCTTGAAATATTTATTTCCTATAAAATTGAGCTAACAATAGGATTTAAGTAGAATATTCGTTTTTTGTTTTTAAAAAGGTTCTATCTCAAGAAGACCATAAAGTTATTTTAACTGGGTTAACAATGGGAAAGTAACACATTAGGAATGGGACAGGCATAACACTCTGATTGGTAGAGCAGAAAGATGATATTCTTGTCAAAACTGTAATCGGAAAATTTTCTAGACATGCTAAGCTAAGTGTATTAGTCCATTTTGACACTGCTGATAAAGACATACCTGAGACTGGGAAGAAAAATAGGGTTAATGGACAGCCGAGACCACGTCCGCCCCGCGAGCACAGAGCGTCGCCCTCGCCGCTCTGCCGGGCATCCACACCCGCAGCTAGCTCACCATGGATGATGATATCAGCGTGCTCCTCATCAACAAGGGCTCTGGCATGTGCAAGGCCAGCTTCACAGGTGACAATGCCCCCGGGCCATCTTCCCCTCTGTCACGGGCGCCAGGGCGTGATGGTGGGCATGGGTCAGAAGGACTCCTATGTGGGTGATGAGGCCCAGAGCAAGAGAGGCATCCTGACCCTGAAGTACCCCGTGGAGCACGGCACCAACTGGGACGACATGGAGAAGATCTGGCACCACACCTTCTACAACAAGCTGTGTATGGCTCCTGAGGAGCACCCCATGCTGTTGACCCAGGCCCCCCTGAACCCCAAGGCCAATCATAAGATGACCCAGATCATGTTCGAGACCTTCAGCAACACCCCAGCCATATACATGGCCATCCAGGCTGTGGTGCTGTCCCCGTACGCCTCTGGCCTTACCACTGGCATTGTGATGGACTCTGGTAACGGGGTCACCCACACTGCCCATCTACGAGTGGTATGCCCTCCCCCACGCTATCCTGCGTCTGGACCTGGCTGGCCTGGACCTGACTGACTACCTCATGAAGATCCTCACCGAGTGGGCGCTACAGCTTCACCACCACGGCTGAGCAGGAAATCATGCATGACATCAAGGAGAAGCTGTGCTATATCACCCTGGACTTCGAGCAGGAGATGGCCACAGTGGCCTCCAGCTCCTCCCTGGAGAAGATCTACGAGCTGCCCGACCTCCCGATAGCCAGGTCATCACCATCAGCAATGAGAGGTTCCACAGCCCCCAGGCCCTCTTCCAGCCTTCCTTCCTGGGCATGGAATCCTGTGGCATCCTACTGTCAACTCCATCATGAAGTGTGACATGGACATCCGCAAAGACCTGCATGCCAACACAGGGCTGTCTGGCGGCACCACCATGTACCCTGGCATGGCAGGACAGGATGCAGAAGGAGATCACCACCCTGGTGCCATTGCTCTTCTGGAGAGTTAGTACTCCATGTGGATCAGCAACTCCATCCTGGCCTCGTTTTCTACCTTCCAGCAGATGTGGATCAGCAAGGAATACGACGAGCCCGACCCCTTCCTCATCCACCGCAAGTGTTCTAGGCGGATTGTAACTTAGTTGCATTATACCCTTTCTTGACAAAACCTAACTTGCGCAGAAAACAAGATGAGATTGGCATGGCTTTACTAGTTTTTTTGTTTTGTTTTGTTTTTGGCTTGATTCGGGATTTAAAAACTGGAACAGTGAAGGTGACAGCAGTCGGCTGGAGGAAGCATCCCCCAAAGTTCTGCAATGTGGCCGAGGACTTTGATTGTACATTGTACATTTTTAAATAGTCATCCCAAATATCATGAGATGCATTGTTACAGGAAGTCCATTGCCCTCTTAAAAGCCACCCCACTACTCTCTAAGGAGAATGGTCCAGTCCTCTTCTGAGCCCACAAGGGGAGGCGATAGCATTGCTTTCGTGTAAATTATGTAATGCAAAAATTTTTTAATCTTCACCTTGATACTTTTTAATTTTGTTTTATTTTGAGTGATCAGACTTTGTGGCCCCCCTTTTTTGTCCCCCAACTTGAGATGTATGAAGGCTTTTGGTCCCCCTGGGAGTGGGTGGAGGTAGCCAGGGGTTACCTATACACTGACTTGAGACCAGTTGAATAAAAGCGCACTCCAAAAAAAAAAAAAAAAAACAGAGAGAGAAAAAGAAGAATAGGTTTAATGGCAGGGGAGGCTTCACAATCAAGGCAGAAGGCAAAGGCACTTCTTACATGGTTTTGGCAAGAACTAAAGAGAGAGAGAGAGAACTGAATGCAGAAACCCCTTATAAAACCATCAGATCTCATGAGACTTATTCACTACCAAGAAAACAGTATGGGGGAAACTGCCCCCATGATTTAATTATTTCCCACCGAGTCCCTCCCACAACACATGGGAATTATGGGAGTACAATTCAAGATGAGATTTGGGTGGGGACACAGAGCCAAACCACATCACTAAGTAACTATCTCTTGTATGCATTTAAGCTGCATTCAACTGTATGTATTTCTCCTATATGTGTTGCTCTGGAAGCCCAAGTCTTGAAACTAGAACCCTTGCCCTGAAATTGAGAAACTCATTGACTACCTCAAGTGCTGGTGCTAACCCCAAATTACACTGGAGGTGATTTCTATCTTTACAAGTTCCATCTGAGCTCTGTTACCATCTTGGGCTGCTTTCTCTTCTGGTTTTCATTTCCTTGTTTGTTTCCTTCGCCCCATACACCATTTCTTTAAATTCTCCTTAACTCCAAAGGCCTGGACAGAAAACAGAAATGCATAAGACTTGACAACTCAGTAGGAGCTCTGATTTTACCCTGATAACATCTGGACATAGAAAACAGGGAGGAAGCGAACAAGATGCAAATTGCACTCTTCTCCCCACCCAAAGCCATGAGCCCTTCTCTGGATCCCACTCACATTCCTGAAGCCAACAGACTGCATGCACAAGAGGTTTAGACCTTGAGAACTTCACAGGGGAAAGCCAAGGAAAATGACACTGCTGAAGCTGATACAGCACATCTGCTTGCCTCATGGCATTAGTCATTGGATTTCTGAAGCAGTAAATAATAACTCACAAATTCAAAGAAAGTTATTCATTAAATGAACTTTGTGCAAAGATAAATAGGATGGATTAATGAAGACTCTGATGTCTAAGTTTTCAAATTAATTGCATGATTGAGACTGATTAGCAACAAATATTTAGTTAGAAAAGCAAGTCACACCCTATAGGGTGAAGGGTTCTACCCATTGTCTATTTCCAGAATGGTGAAAAGACTACATCAGTGAACTGCACCAGAGCAAAGTCCTGGCAGTAACAGAGCCTAGAATTGCCTTTATAGCTGCTGTCAAAAGAGTGGATATCCACGTTAACTATTCTGGATCCTCATTCTGGTCATAGTTTCACAGCCAGACTTGTTTATCTGTAGCACAATCATCTCTGATCCCAGAACTTACCAGCTTTCTTACTTTCCTCCATACTAACATTTATTTACCAATTATATTATCATCATACAAGTACTGTGTCACAGCTTCTAACATTGCCTAATGCACAATTTGGGGAATTAGAAATAGTTACAACAGCTCTAGAGACAAGGTTTTTGACTTTATACTATTTTAGATATGTTGTAACAAGTCCTTAAAATTTGAGAGTGTCTATTCTTAGGCTGAATCAGCAAAAATGTATGCCACATAGCAACAGCATTGTAATTCTAGACCTACTATATTTGGTGTGATTACAACTTATGAATTCCAGCATTATAAATTTTAAAGGGTTACATGAAATTGGTTAATTTCATCAACTAGATATTGTCTCATTACTCCCTTGTTTTTTGTTCATAGCTTTTTTTTTTTTTTTTTTTTTTTTTTTTTTGGAGAGAGGATAAATATTTGTGAAACCTCCGGGATACCATTCTATGCTAAGTTGCTCCAGAGCCAGATTGCCTATGTGGGAAAATAGGCTTCATCATTTATTAACTGAATAACTTTAGTTAAGTATTGAATCTTTGTATTCCTTGGCTTTTCATCTATAAAACAGGAATAATAAAGGTGTTTATTTTTTAAAAATTTAATGAGTTAATACGTGTAGAGAAATAAGAGGAGTACTAGGCTCATAACATACATACAACAAATGTTACACATTATTACTATCAGTGTTTGGAAATACACAATACTATATTTCAGCTTTTAAATGGCAAAACAGTGTAAGAAGCAGGGAAATTTTAAAATGCAAACTGTGACTGCTATCTGTAAGAACAAGTTAAAGATGTGAATCAGGAATATCAGACTTTAGATAATTTTTATAGAAATTTCCAATTCAAAGCAATAGCTAAAGTACACAGTATAGAATTTAACAAATGAAGGGCATATTAATGTTGAGAAAAGAAACATTTTGCAAATCTCTAAACTTAATTTCCCTGCATTTAACACATTTTGACTTTTATATAAACTTCTTATTCAAAGGAAACTTCCTGAAATGTTTGTCCAATGCATCTTCACTTTTTAAATTATAGGATCTGGTAGTATCTCTATCATTCCTTTCACCTTGCCTTGACCTATCATCTCTCCTTCTGAATTAAATTTCCACAGTAAGGCGTATACTCTCCTTGATTAGCAAGTCTCTCACATTTTAAATTCAGGAACTTTTTATACTCTTAGAAATTATCAGCTAAGCACAGTGGCATGAGACTGCAGTTCTAGTGACTTGGAAGGTTGAAACAAGAAGATCACTTGAGGAGGGCAGCCAAGATGGCCGAATAGGAACAGCTCCGGTCTACAGCTCCTAGCATGAGTGATGCAGAAGACAGGTGATTTCTGCATTTCCATCTGAGGTACCAGGTTCATCTCACTAGGGGGTGCCAGACAGCGGGCGCAGGTCAGTGGGTGCAGCACACCATGTGCGAACCGAAGCAGGGCGAGGCATTGCCTCCCTCGGGAAGCGCAAGGGGTCAGGCAGTTCCCTTTCCTAGTCAAAGAAAGGGGTGACAGATGGCACCTGGAAAATCAGGTCACTCCCACCCTAATACTGCGCTTTTCCGACAGGCTTAAAAAACGGCACACCAGGAGATTATATCCTGCACCTTGCTCGGAGGGTCCCATGCCCATGGAGTCTCACTGATTGCTAGCACAGCAGTCTGAGATCAAACTGCAAGGTGGCAGCGAGGCTGGGGGAGGGGCGCCTGCCATTGCCCAGGCTTGCTTAGGTAAACAAAGCAGCTGGAAAGCTCGAAATGGGTGGAGCCCACCACAGTGCAAGGAGGCCTGCCTGCCTCTGTAGGCTCCACCTCTGGGGGCAGGGCACAGACAAACAAAAAGACAGCAGTAACCTCTGCAGACTTAAATGTCCCTGTCTGACAGCTTTGAAGAGAGTAGTGGTTCTCACAGCACGCAGCTGGAGATCTGAGAACGGGCAGACTGCCTTCTCAAGTGGGTCCCAGACCCCTGACCCCTGAGCAGCCTAACTGGGAGGCACCCCCCCCGTAGGGGCAGACTGACACCGCACACTGCTGGGTACTCCTCTGAGACAAAACTTCCAGAGGAACGATCAGATAGCAGCATTCGCGGTTCATGAAAATCCACTGTTCTGCAGCCACTGCACCTGTTACCCAGGCAAAGAGGGTCTGGAGTGGACCTCTAGCAAACTCCAACAGACCTGCAGCTGAGGGTCCTGTCTGTTAGAAGGAAAACTAACAAACAGAAAGGACATCCACACCAAAAACCCATCTGTACATCACCATCATCAAAGACCAAAGGTAGATAAAACCACAAAGATGGGGAAAAAACAGGCAGAAAAACTGGAAACTCTAAAAAGCAGAGCGCCACTCCTCCTTCAAAGGAATGCAGTTCCTCACCAGCAATGGAACAAAGCTGGATGGAGAATGACTTTGACGAGTTGAGAGAAGAAGGCTTCAGATGATCAAACTACTCCGAGCTACAAGAGGAAATTCAAACCAAAGGCAAAGAAGTTGAAAACTTCGAAAAAAAATTAGACGAATGTATAACTAGAATAACCAATACAGAGAAGTGCTTAAAGGAGCTGATGGAGCTGAAAGCCAAGGCTCGAGAACTACGTGAAGAATGCAGAAGCCTCAGGAGCTGATGCAATCAACTGGAATAAAGGGTGTCAGTGATGGAAGACGAAATGAATGAAATGAAGCGAGAAGGGAAGTTTAGAGAAAAAAGAATAAAAAGAAATGAACAAAGCCTCCAAGAAATACAGGACTATGTGAAAAGACCAAATCTACGTCTGATTGGTGTACCTGAAAGTGACAGGAAGAATGGAACCAAGTTGGAAAACACTCTGCAGGATAATATCCACAAGAACTTCCCCAATCTAGCAAGGCAGGCCAACATTCAAATTCAGGAAATACAGAGAACGCCACAAAGATACTCCCCAAGAAGAGTAACTCTAAGACACATAATTGTCAGATTCACCAAAGTTGAAATGAAGGAAAAAATGTTAAGGGCAGCCAGAGAGAAAGGTCGGGTTACCCACAAAGGGAAGCCCGTCAGACTAACAGCGGATCTCTCGGCAGAAACTCTACAAGCCAGAAGAGAGTGGGGGCCAATATTCAACATTCTTAAAGAAAAGAATTTTCAACCCAGAATTTCATATCCAGCCAAACTAAGCTTCATAAATGAAGGAGAAATAAAATCCTTTACAGACAAGCAAATGCTGAGAGATTTTGTCACCACCAGGCCTGCCCTAAAAGAGCTCCTGAAGGAAGCACTAAATATGGAAAGGAACAACGGTACCAGCCACTGCAAAATCATGCCAAACTGTAAAGACCATCGAGGCTAGGAAGAAACTGCATCAACTAACAAGCAAAATAACCAGCTAACATCATAATGACAGGATCAAATTCACACATAACAATATTAACTTTAAATGTAAATGGACTAAATGCTCCAATTAAAAGACACAGACTGGCAAATTGGATAAAGAGTCAAGACCCATCAGTGTGCTGTATTCAGGAAACCCATCTCATATGCAGAGACACACATAGGCTCAAAATAAAAGGATGGAGGAAGATCTACCAAGCAAATGGAAAACAAAAAAAGGCAGGGGTTGCAATCCTAGTCTCTGATAAAACAGACTTTAAACAAACAAAGATCAAAAGAGACAAAGAAGGCTATTACATCATGGTGAAGGGATCAATTCAACAAGAAGAGCTAACTATCCTAAATATATATGCACCCAATACAGGAGAACCCAGATTCATAAAGCAAGTCCTGAGTGACCTACAAAGAGACTTAGACTCCCACACAATAATAATGGGAGACTTTAACACCCCACTGTCAACATTAGAGAGATCAAGGAGACAGAAAGTTAACAAGGATATCCAGGAATTGAACTCAGCTCTGCACCAAGCGGACCTAATAGACATCTACAGAACTCTCCACCCCAAATCAACAGAATATATATCTTTTTCAGCACCACACCACACCTATTCCAAAACTGACCACATAGTTGGAAGTAAAGCTCTCCTCAGCAAATGTAAAAGAACAGAAATTATAACAAACCATCTCTCAGACCACAGCGCAATCAAACTAGAATTCAGGATTAAGAAACTCACTCAAAACCGCTCAACTACATGGAAACTGAACAACCTGCTCCTGAATGACTACTGGGTACATAATGAAATGAAGGCAGAAATAAAGATGTTCTTTGAAACCAATGAGAACAAAGACACAACATACCAGAATCTCTGGGACACATTCAAAGGAGTGTGTGGAGGGAAATTTATAGCACTAAATGCCCACAAGAGAAAGCAGGAAAAATCCAAAATTGGCACCCTAACATCACAATTAAAAGAACTAGAAAAGCAAGAGCAAACACATTCAAAAGCTAGCAGAAGGCAAGAAATAACTAAAATCAGAGCAGAACTGAAGGAAATAGAGACACAAAAAACCCTTCAAAAAATTAATGAATCCAGGAGCTGCTTTTTGAAAGGATCAACAAAATGGATAGACTGCTAGCAAGACTAATAAAGAAGAAAAGAGAGAAAAATCAAATAGACACAATAAAAAAATGATAAAGGGGATATCACCACTGATCCCACAGAAATACAAACTACCATCAGAGAATACTACAAACACCTCTATGCAAATAAACTAGAAAATCTAGAAGAAATGGATAAATTCCTGGACACATACACCCTCCCAAGACTAAACCAGGAAGAAGTTGAATCTCTGAATAGACCAATAACAGGCTCTGAAATTGTGGCAATAATCAACAGCTTACCAACCAAAAAGAGTCCAGGACCAGATGGATTCACAGCCGAATTCTACCAGAGGTACAAGGAGGAAGTGGTACCATTCCTTCTGAAACTATTCCAATCGATAGAAAAAGAGGGAATCCTCCCTAACTCATTTTATAAGGCCAGCATCATCCTGATACCAAAGCCGGGCAAAGATACAACCAAAAAAGAGAATTTTAGACCAATATCCTTGATGAACATTGATGCAAAAATCCTCAATAAAATACTGGCAAACCGAATCCAGCAGCACGTCAAAAAGCTTATCCACCATGATCAACCCTGGGATGCAAGCCTGGTTCAACATATGCAAATCAATAAATGTAATCCAGCATATAAACAGAACCAAAGACAAAAACCACATGATTATCTCAATAGATGCAGGAAAGGCCTTTGACAAAATTCAACAACCCTTCATGCTAAAAACTCTCAATAAATTAGGTATTGATGGGACATATCTCAAAATAATAAGAGCTATCTATGACAAACCCACAGCCAATATCATACTGAATGGGCAAAAACTGGAAGCATTACCTTTGAAAACTGACACAAGACAGGGATGCCCTCTCTCACCACTCCTATTCAATATAGTGTTGGAAGTTCTGGCCAGGGCAATTCTCTGGCAGGAGAAGGAAATAAAGGGTATTCGATTAGGAAAAGAGGAAGTCAAATTGTCCCTGTTTGCAGATGACATGATTGTATATCTAGAAAACCCCATTGTCTCAGCCCAAATCTCCTTAAGCTGATAAGCAACTTCAGCAAAGTCTCAGGATACAAAATCAATGTACAAAAATCACAAGTATTCTTATACACCAATAACAGACAAACAGAGAGCCAAATCATGAGTGAACTCCCATTCACAATTGCTTCAAAGAGAATAAAATACCTAGGAATCCAACTTACAAGGGACATGAAGGACCTCTTCAAGGAGAACTACAAACCACTGCTCAATGAAATAAAAGAGGATACAAAGAAATGGAAGAACATTCCATGCTCATGGGTAGGAAGAATCAATATCGTGAAAATGGCCATACTGCCCAAGGTAATTTATAGACTCAATGCCATCCCCATCAAGCTACCAATGAATTTCTTCACAGAATTGGAAAAAACTACTTTAAAGTTCATATGGAACCAAAAAGCAGCCCACATCACCAAGTCAATCCTAAGTCAAAAGAATAAAGCTGGAGGCATCATGCTACCTGACTTCAAACTATACTACAAGGCTACAGTAACCAAAACAGCATGGTACTGGTAACAACACAGAGATATAGATCAATGGAAAAGAACAGAGCACCCAGAAATAACACCACATATCTACAACTATCTGATCTTTGACAAACCTGAGAAAAACAAGCAATGGGGAAAGGATTCCCCATTTAATAAATGGTGCTGGGAAAACTGGCTAGCCATATGTAGAAAGCTGAAACTGGATCCCTTCCTTACACCTTATACAAAAATTCATTCAAGATGGATTAAAGACTTACATGTTAGACCTAAAACCATAAAAACCCTAGAAGAAAACCTAGGCATTACCATTCAGGACATAGGCATGGGCAAGGACTTCATGTCTAAAACACCAAAAGCAATGGCAACAAAAGCCAAAATTGACAAATGGGATCTAATTAAACTCAAGAGCTTCTGCACAGCAAAAGAAACTACCATCAGAGTAAACAGGCAACCTACAAAATGGGAGAAAATTTTCGCAACCTACTCATCGGACAAAGGGCTAACATCCAGAATCTACAATGAACTCAAACAAATTTACAAGGAAAAAACAAACAACCCCATCACAAAGTGGGCGAAGGACATGAACAGACACTTCTCAAAAGAAGACATTTATGTAGCCAAAAAACACATGAAAAATGCTCACCATCACTGGCCATCAGAGAAATGCAAATCAAAACCACAATGAGATATCATCTCACACCAGTTAGAATGGCAATCATTCAAAAGTCAGGAAACAACAGGTGCTGGAGAGGATGTGGAGAAATAGGAACACTTTTACACTGTTGGTGGGACTGTAAACTAGCTCAACCATTGTGGAAGTCAGTGTGGCGATTCCTCAGGGATCTAGAACTAGAAATACCATTTGACCCAGCCATCCCATTACTGGGTATATACCCAAAAGACTATAAATCATGCTGCTATAAAGACACATGCACATGTATGTTTATTGCGGCACTATTCACAATAGCAAAGACTTGGAACCAACCCAAATGTCCAACAATGATAGACTGGATTAAGAAAATGTAGCACATATACACCATGGAATACTATGCAGCCATAAAAAACGATGAGTTCATGTCCTTTGTAGGGACATGGATGAAATTGGAAATCATCATTCTCAGTAAACTATCGCAAGGACAAAAAACCAAACACCGCATGTTCTCACTCATAGGTGGGAATTGAACAATGAGAACACATGGACACAGGAAGGGGAACATCACACTCTGGGGACTGTTGTGGGGTGGGGTGAGGGGGTGGGATAGCATTAGGAGATATACCTAATGCTAAATGACAAGTTAATGGGTGCAGCACACCAACATGGCACATGTATACATATGAAACTAACCTGCACATTGTGCACATGTACCCTAAAACTTAAAGTGTAATAATAATAAAATAAAAAATTTAAAAAAATATATCAGACAAAAAAAAAAAAAAGGATCACTTGAGCCCAGGAGTTCAAGACTGTGGTGCCCTATAGTCATACTTCCAATTTGAAAATGGTGGCATAGAAATAAGCTGGCTTCACTCCCTTTTACAGACAACCAAAAACAAATATATGGCACCAAGATGATCACCAGCAATATCCTAGAACACAAATATGAGGATGAATCAGTTCCTGGAGCCAAAGAGAAGTGAAAAAACTCCAGCAGACGGTAAGAGAGCCATATGTTCATGACAATGACACCCCTCCCTGGAATCTGCCCTGCCCCAAGTATGTGGAAAATGTTGATTGACTCTCAGTTTCCACACTGGAGAAAGTGAGACTGAGGTTGACAGTCAGCTTCTCTACTTTCTTATGTTCCCTGACAGGAGACCTGTCCCTACCTCAAACTGTGGGAAGCATGGTGAGTACCTAAAAGGAGAAACATCTCTGAGGACAGCCAAAGACAAAGTAGAGAGGCAGGACTAACATCCTGAATGCTAGAAACTGCTCTGTAATTCAGCCAAATGACATGCCAAATCGGAGTGGCTGCTTAGCAGTACCATGCTATAGGAGGTACATTCCACAGGGCCCCTGAGCACAAACTACAGCCAGCCATTCCACACTGCCAGGATATCCCCTTTGGGACCTCCCCTATTTCTGATGATCAGTCTCTGATAATTTGCTAGAGCCAAGGCAAACATGGGCTCTATAAAATATAAAATATAAAACTCTTTTGAAACAAATAAAAATGTAAGCACATTTCAAAATCTGTGGGATACAGCAAAAGCATACTAAGAACAAAGTTTGTAGCAATAAATGCCTATATCAAAAAGAAGTTGAAAAACCTCAAGTAAACTAATGATGCACCGTGGAGGACTAGAAAAGCAAGAACAAAGCAAACATAAAATTAGTAGGAGAAAAGAAATAATAAAGATCAGGACAGAAATAAATAACATTGCAACTAAAAAAAAACAAAATCAATGAAACAAAAAGTTAGATCAAAGAAACAGAAGATCGATGAAACAAATAGATTTTTGAAAAAAAATAGGCAAACCTTTAGCTTAACTAAGAATAAAAGAGAAGACCCAATAAATAAAATTAGAAATTAAAAGGGGACATAACCACTGAGATTATAGAAATATAAAGAATTATTAAAGACTATTATGAAAAACAGTATACCAATACATTGAAAAACCTAGAAGAATTGAATGTATTCCTGGACACATATAAACTACCAAAACTAAACCATGAAGAAATAGAAAACTTCAACAAATCAATAAATTGAAGTCATAAGAAAATGTCACCCATCAAAGAAAATCCCAGGACTTGATGTCTTCACTGCTGAATTCTACCAAATGTTTAAAGGATAACTAACATCAACTCTACTCAAACTCTTCAAAAAAAAAAAAAGTGAGGAGGAATGAATACTTTCAGACTCATTCTGTGAGGCCAGCATTACCCTGATACCAAAACCAGACAAAGACACAACAAAAAGAAAAATACAGGCCAATATCACTGATGAACACAGATGCAAAAGTCCTCAATAAACTACTAGCTAACTGAATTCAGAAATACATTAAAAAGGTCTTTCAATATGATCAAATAGGATTCATCCCAGGGATGCAAGGATGTTTCAACACAGGCAAATCAATAAATATGACACATTGCATTAAAAGAACAAAGAACAAAAACCATATGATCATTTCTGTAGAATGCTGAGAAAGCATTTGATAAAATTTAGCTCCCTGCTTTATGATAAACACTGTCAGCAAAGGAATATACCTTAGAAGGAATATATTCTTCTGTGCAAAAGTAATTGCAGTTTTGCAATTACTTACCTTTAGTTACCTTTAATAGTAGAAACCACAATTACTTTTGCACCAAATACCCTAAAATAATATATAGTATATATAGTGTGTACATGTATGTATATATAAATACATATGTAAAATATAGTGTAGAAGAAATATATCTTAAAATAATAAAGGCCATATATATGACAAACCCACATCCAGCATCATACTGAATGGGGAAATATTGAAAGCCTTATCTCTAAGATCTCGAATAAGACAAGGATGCCTACCGACTTTCACCACTTTTATTCAACATAATACCAGAAGTTTGGGACAGAACAATTAAAATGTGGGGAGGGGCATCCAAGTCAGAAAGAGAAGAATTCAAATTATCCTTGCATACAGGTGGCATGATCTTACATTTGGAAAAATCTGAAGACTCCACCAAGAAATTGTTAGAACTGACCAATGAATTTAGTAAAGTTTCAGGATAAAATAATCAACAAAAAAAAAAATCACTGACATTTATATACACCAACAGCAAATAATCCACAAAAGAAATAATGCAAGCAATCTTAATTACAATAGATACAAAAATATATAATACCCAGAAATCAATTTAACTGGAGATGAAAGATTTATTTTTATAAATAAGTTTTTCCTCTTGGAAAACTATAGAATACTGATAAAAGAAATTGAAAAAAACACAAAAAATGGAAAGATATGCCCAGCTTATGAATTGGAAGAACTAATATTGCTAAAACAACAATTCTACCCAAAACAATTGCAGATTCTATGTAATCCCTATCAAAATACAAATAACACTCTTCACAGAAATAGATAAACTAAAATTTATATGAAACTACAAAAGACCCCATGTAGCCACAGTAATCCTAAGAAAAAAGAACAAAAGAACATCACACTACCTGACTTTATTTTATAAAATACACTACTAAGCTATGATAACCAAATTAGCATGCTACTGGCACAAAATCAGAAACGTGGACTGGCATAAAATCAGAAACAATGGAACAGAATAGAGGGCCCAAATATAATTCCATGCATTTACAGCTAACTCATTTTTTATGAAGACATCACAAACATACATCAAGGAAAAGACAGTAGCTTTAATAAATTGTGTTGGGAAATCTGTATATCCATACTCAGAAGAATGAAACTAGACCCCTATCTCTCACCACATACAAAAAAATCAAATCAAAATGGATTAAAGACTGAAATCTAAGATCTGAAACTATGAAACTACTAGATGAAAACAATGCTAGTGGACATTGGTCTGGGTGAATTATTTTGTGTAAGACCTCAAAAGCACAGGCAACCAAAGCAAAAATAGACAAATGGGGTTACATCAAGCTAAAAGCTTCTGCATAGCAGAAGGAAACATTAAACAAAGTGAAGAGAGAACGCACACAATGTGAAATAAAATTTGCAAAGTATCCATCTGAAAATTGATTAATAACTAGAATATATCAGGAACTCAACTCAATAACAAAAAAAGTAATTATTTAGTTTTAAAATGGGCAAAAAATCTGAATAGATGTTGCTCAAAAGAAGACAAATGGCTAACAAGTATATGAAAAAATGCCCCAAATCACCAATCATCAAAGAAATGCAAATCGAAACCACAATGAGATACCATCTCACCCCATTCAGAATAACTTTTATCGAAAAGAAAGGAAATAACAGAAGCTAGCCAGGATATGGAGAAAGGAGAACCTTCATATGCTGTTGGAGGGGATGTAAATTAACACAATCACTGTGGAGGACAGTATGGAGATTCTTCAAAAAACAATAAACAGAACTGCCATATGATCCAGCTATTCCACTACTGGGTTTATATCCAAAAGAAAAGAAATCAAAAAATTGCAGAGATATCTGCACTCCCATATTTATTGCAGCACGGTTCATAATATCCAAGATATGGAATCTACCTAACTGTTCATCAACAGGCAAATGGATAAAGAAAATGTGGTACATACACAGTGAAATACTATTTAGCCATAAAAAAGAATTAAATTCTGAGCTTATTTTGTTAAGTGATAATAAGCCAAGCACAGAAAGACAAATATTGCATGTTCTCACTCATATGTAGGGGAAGGATACAAAGGAGGAAAGGATGTAGAAAGATTGATTTCAAAAGTTTTTCAAAAAGAAATGACAAGGGTCTCTGAAGAACTTTTATGGATATGGATTATATCTGCCAATATTTACTATAATTTATATTGATTACATTGAAAAATTAAACAATATGTACTTACTCATTTTAAAATAACCATAATAAACCATTACCTGTTCACTATTAATGACATATTTTATTTAAAACCAAAAATTTAGTGAGAAAGTAGTATTTTCCATTTTTACCAATCTCTTAAATGTTTAGCTAATAGAAAGAAGACAATGAGCTTCTCATATTTGCTTATACCTTTAATCTGCTACAACATCTCTGGTTATGTAGCCTCTGGAAAAACTCCACAATAATACACTTGTGATAAGTATGAAGGGCATTGATATTTCAGCATTATTATGAAAATAATTTTGAACTTTCAGATCTCTCAGAAGTATTCTCAAGAGATCCCAGAAAACCATGTGAATAACCACTATCCTTGAGTGTTCATGTGTTATCTAGCAAATATGTATCTCACAGTATTGTGCACTATGAGGTACAGGAGAAAAATGAGATAATAAAACCTCTTTAAAAAAATTTATATTCTCACTAAAGAGATTCAAAATATACATATTCAAAGTTGCTTTAGTGTCAATGGTCTATATACATAAGAGTGTTTTGTGGTGGCCAGTAATGGTCTTTTGTTTCCATGTTTAGCATTCCCTTAAGGACCTCTTGTTAGGCAGGTCTGGTAGTAACAAATTCCCTTAGCATTTGCTTGTCTGAAAAGGATTTTATTTCTCCTTCACTTATTAAGCTTAGTTTGGCTGGATATGAAATTCTTGGTTGGAATTTATTTTCTTTAAGAATGCTGAATATGGGCCCCCATTCCCTTCTGGCTTGTAAAGTTTCTGCTGAAAGGCCCACCGTTAGTCTGATGAGGTTCCCTTTGTAGGTGGCATGCCCCTTCCCTCTAGCTGCCTTTAATGTTTATTCTTTTATGTTGACCTTGGAGAATCTGATAATTATGTGTGTTGGGAATGGTCATCTTGTAAGTATCATGCTGGGGTTCTCTGAATTCCCTCAGTTTGAATGTTGACCTCTCCAGTGAGGTTGGGGAAGTTTCCAAGGACAACATCCTCAAATATATTTTCAAAGTTGCTTGTTTTCTTTCCCTCTCTTTCAGGGATGACAATAAGTTACAAGTTTAATCAGTCTCTCTACATAATCTCATACTTCCTGGAGATTTTGTTCATTCTTACTTTTCTTTCTTCATTTTTGTCTGACTGAGTTGATTCAAAGAACCCATCTTCAAGCTCTGAGATGCTTTCCTCAGCTTGGCCTGTTCTGCTGTTAATACTTCCAGAGTCATATTATGAAATTATTGTAGTGAGTTTTTCAGCTATATCAGTTTAGTTAGGTTCTTTCCTAAAATGGCTATTTCATCTTTCACCTCTTGTATCATTTTACTGGATTCCTCAAATCCCTTGGATTGGGTTTCGACTTTCTCCTGAATCTCGATGATTTTTGTTGCCATCCAAATTCTGAATTCTAAGTCTATCATTTCAACCATTTCAGCCTGGTTAATAACCGTTACTGGGGTGCTAGTGCAGTAGTTTAGAGGAAAGAAGACACTGGCTTTTTGAGTTGCCAGATTTCTTGCCATGGTTCTTTCTCATCTGTGTAAACTGATGTTTCGTTAATCTTTGAAGTTGTTGTCCTCTGGAAGGGGATCTTTGCTTTTATATTATTTTATGCCATTGGGGTTTGATTTTAGCTTCAGTCTACTGGCTTCATTTCTGGATGATATTGGGGGGCCCAGACTCAGCTCAGTACTCCCGGGCTGCATGCTGTAACTCCTGGGCTGCATGCTAGGGGGCTGGGTCCAGGCCCACAGCTTTGTTCTCTTGTCCCTCAAGGTTAAGCAGCTGCTGCAGTGGAGAGACTGAGATATTCCTGATCAATTGGCAACAACTCTCTAGTAGGGAATGCCAGCAAAGCACTTCACTGGGCCTTGGCAGCAGGGGGTCAATGCTTATGTGCATGTGCCAGCAGCAGCCAGGCAGTGGCATGGCAGGATCTGTGCACACACTTACACCATTGGCAGCAGGGCAGTAGGGTTTGTGCACATGTACATTCCACTGGCAGTGAGGCAGCAAAGTCCAGGCATGTGCATGCCAGCAAAGTGGTAGGGGGAGGCCACAGGTGAGTTCATGTGAGCGAAGTGGTGGTGGAGGCTGTGAGTGGGTGTGTGGTGATGAGGTCTGTCTGCTGGAGCTCTCTGATGGTAAATTGGGGTCTGCCAGTGACAGAACAATGGCGGCAGCTGCTGGAATGTGGCCTGGTTGGGCATCCAAGGCCACACAGCCAGAAAGGGACCCTGGAAGAGGCCGGCAGACAGCAGGGCACTCAGATCAGACTGGCCCCATCCCAAGGCAAGACAGCCCTGCTCTGTCCAGGTCTACTGGATAAGAAAGGCCAAAACCACCTGGAGGAGCATGGCAGGCCTTGGAAGGTGGGCATACATAGCTGTGCTACACTGCAGCCATTCCCACATCAAATTCTCTGGGCTCCACACAGGCTAGAGTCCTGTTCCTGCCACTTCTCCAAGCAGTTTTTCCTGCGAGCTCAAATGTCCATGGGGGTCGTGGGGTCTCCTGCAGCTAGGATTTCAGAAGTCTGCGGCAAGAGTGGGCCATTCCTCCCCTATTCAACTCAGTCTTTCCCCAAGAGCCACTAGGGGCTGGGAATGAGTCCTTGTACTCAGCAGCCCCATATAGGATCCCCAGTTTCCTCCCTCTTTGGCCCAGGGTCTGCATCCTCTCTCTGTCAGCTCTCAAGGACTTAGTTATGAAGACCTGCTCAACGTGTGCCAATCTTCTTGATGGTCCAGTCTCTTGGTCAGTATTTTAATATAAATTGATTAAACTCCATTTCCTGGAATTCTCCTTATGGATCTTCTGGTACCTGCAGGTCACCAAGCAACAGAGCTATGGCAGAGCCACCTGTCCTCACCAAGCAGAGGGGATGGAGCAGTGGAGATCCACCAGAACCCCGTGGGCAGAAATAATCCACATATATTTCTTATGTTCTCTTCGGGGATAACCAAACTGAGCATCAGGAAGCCTGATTGCCTTGACCAAAGTAACACACCTTCATTGTTCTGTTGGCCATGAGAGAAGCTTGAGCTGAGTGGAGGGCAAATCCCAAGAGTTCCAGCACCTGGCTGTGTAGTCTGGGTGGGGGCTGGAGAGCACCATCTTGGATGCAGCAAGATCTAGGGAAGTGCCTGACATGGTAGCAGCCACATGTCATGGGCTGGGTTGGAGACTGGCCTGGTCTTCTGTGAAAGAGAATATAAAGTCTTTATATTTTTTATAAAAGGGCTCAAATTATTTTTGTCTCCAAAGTCTTTTGAGAAACAGTCAAGGTCTTCTATGACTTCAAATTCATTTCCTGCCACCAGGCCAAGCCTATGATGCAATCTAGATATACTAAGGAGTTTAAAGTTTCCAAATATACCATGTTAACTGGTTCATGTTTCTATAACTCTGTGCAGATTAATTTCCATTTTCCCTTTTTGTATATTATAAAGTGTATTACAAAAATTATTTATCATTAGTATATCATGATATCAGAGAATATCTGGAGCTTTAGGGAAGAGAAGAAATTCAACTTTAGGGAAGAGAAGAGAATTTCAACTTGCAATAAACACAGTGACAGAGAGAGCACCGGAATGCATGTTTCACGAAGAGACAGAAATTTTTTCTATCATTCGTCAGTGTACCCAGGACCTTGCCAGATAAACAGTGGAGACTACATGCATCTGCTGAAATATGCATGCAAAGTCCTATAAGGTATTCAAAGAGGTATACAAATTGTGGCTTCCTAGAACACTTATTGTTCTATGTGACCCTTGATTCAACCTTTAATATAAATGTTAAATCTCAGAAAGTCAAAATGAGCTTCAAGAAGATATTTGTGAATACTTTGTACTAGTCACATTAACCAAACAAAAGTTTATATTTACAATGCATAAATTCTTAGTACTCAGGTGACGAAATAATCTGTATGCCAAACCCCCAAGTCACAAGTTTACCCATACAACAAACCTGCACATGTATCCCTGAACCCAAAATAAAAGTTAAAATATTTTTTAAGTGCCTAAATTGTGTATAGTAAATTTTGAAAAGATTTTAGAATAAATAATAAAGAAAATATGTTCAATAAATAATCCATGTAAAAGCAACTAAAATAAAAACTTCTCTATAAGCTAAGCATATGCCAAATTGAGAACAGACTTGTGGTAGTAGAAAGTGTAATATGAATACCAAATGGATTGTGTACATTGCATTATTTCATCACAAGATAATTCAGGCAAAATTGTTGGTTGCAATTCTAGTCCCACAATATATGGATGATTCAGTGTCCTCTAATCAGGACTCAAACCCAGTTCATCTAATACTGAATAATGATATCTTTATAGAAATTTAAACCTAATTCCTAATCCTAAATGACTAAAATATTATGTATTATTTCTTATTCTCAAAAAGTCTGTGGCTATAAAAGAAGTTTAGCATCATGTAAAGACATGGCTATGGCACGGGCCAATAGACACGTGTAAGGTGCTCATATGCAGGGATGATTTGTACTTCTTTGTGCCACTGGTGCTTAGCAGTGTTTGGAATATACATATGTTCAATAAATGAACAAAGAATAAATGAAGCATGGATGAATTAAGTAACCCCTAGGCAATGACTGTTAACGGTTGCTGAAACAATTGGATCAAAAGCCGTTGAGAGGCTCTACAATATATGAATCGGGCTGAAAACACCTGATCCTACTTATCAATCTTAATATCACAAAGCTAGAGACAATGAGACAGTATGGGCCTCCTGATGTGATGCAAAGGAAAGCACATAACATGAAATAGTGTGCTGAAAAGTTAACCTGAATCTGCTCACCCCTCTATGCCTTTCTATCAGTTTACAAGATACACAATGACAGAGAAATGTTACCTGCCACTTAGAATGCTATCAGCAAAATCCAAAATGTGCGAAAAGCTATGATATGAACAAGCAAGTTTCTTCAAAAAATAACTTATAAGGAAAATAAAAGGGAAAGATAACCTATGGATCAGACTGTGAGATGTGGAGGGGGAAATACTGTCAAAAGAACAGAAAATTAGGGAAAATTGAATATTGAATATGGATAACACTAAAGAATTACTGTTATTTTTCAGCCTGATACTATTTTACTTACGTTAAAAATAAATGAAACAGAATCACTTTTCTTTTAGAGTCGCATACTGAAGTATTTGCAAATAAAATGATATGTAGTCTTGAATTTCCTTAAAAATAATATAATGGGATAGAAGTGAGTGCAGGCAAGTTCAGCTATGTGTTACTAATTATTAAAGCTGCTTGACTGATACATAGAGATGCTTTTTACTTGTTTTTCTACTGTAAATGTGTGCTAATTTTTAAAAATATAATTCAGTAATGGTAAAGCTCCATACACACTATCTAGCACAAAGTAAGCACTTAATGAATGTTAGCTAATATAATTTTTTTAAAAAAGTGCTGTGTGGATGGTGCTTACATGCATCTGTTTACTTTGTGCTAGTGTATGTATAATGTAATTTGTTAATGTTTACATCTCTCTTATGGTAATGACAGAATAGCTTATTTCAGACTAACTCTCCCACTGATAATTAATATAAACTCTGGGCAAAATATTTTCTAAAAAAAAAGTTTGAATGCACTGAAATAAAACAAAAGAAGGCATATACAAGAGAGGATATGCTATGTGAAAGAAGGGAAGCAAATTAGATGACTGCCACCTTTAATCACTGTTCCCCGGAGGGCCTGTCCTAATTTGCTATGGAGTCTAGTGAAATACATCTCAGATGCAAAGAGGTAGCCTTAGTGGGCTACTAAAAAATACATTGGGTTGTCAGAAAAATCCTAGAAAGGAGAAATTCACAGAAAGGGAAGAACAAAATCTGCATTAAAATTTTATTCAAATTGTTGGTTGACTATTAGACTGTTCATGTATAAGAATATGACCCATGACTTAGAAGAAAGCAACAGCTGAAAGGCAGGAATTTTACCAGCCACCTAGTTCAGGGGATGCATAGTTTGGCTTTTAAGTCTTATCAAGTTAGAGGAGCCTGATGAAGACATCAGGCTTTCCAACAAAACCCCAGAAGGACCACACCTTAGACACAAGGCCAGTACTAAGGACTATGCTCTCTAGGACTAAGGACAGAACAAAAAGCAGCCCACACTACACCAGCCTAAAACCATCTATCCACAGGTCAAGATGTTTAGTCAATAATTTAACAGCCCAAAAGAACAAAACGCAACAACTTTAGAGGAAGAAACAAAATGCAGAGTTTCTACAACATGTCAATCATCGTGTCCCATATACAGTCAAATAATACAGGACAAAGAAGCAGGAAAATCTGACCCATAATCAAGAGAAAAGGAATACCAACAGAAGCTACCCCATAAGTGGCCCAGCTGTTTTTATTAGCAGATAAGAACTTTAAAACAGCTGTTACAAATACATTACGGGTTTATAGAAAAAAAAATGACAACGGGGGATCTTGGCAGAGTAATGGAAAGTTTAAAAAAATTTAAAGTTTATTTTAAAAAGAAGGAATTGTTTAGCTACAAATTCATCAACCAGTAAATAAATAAACAGCACAATGCATCTGGGTACGTCCTGCGTGGCAGCACATTCAGTCATAGGGTGGGAGAGAGGCTGTGCTGCTACCCTTCAGCCAGAGCAGTGTCTATTCCCTCCTTTCTTCCTGCCTTGCAGGCCTAGCCTTGGGACAGATCCAAGTAGATAATAGCTCATGGGCTCCATACCAGGCAGGTGGCTTCCATGCTTCCGTAAGTGACTGAAATTAAATATTAACTACAGCCTGTCAAATTATAACAATAGACCCTTGTATTTTGTATTTTTATGAAACTTTATATTTAGTAAAGGCTTCCACATATCTTTCCAATGTTCCTGGCAATAACTAGAAGCTAGTGTGATATGAATGCCATGGTCTCTTCATAAAATAACTGTCTCTCAGATAAGGTTTCAAAAGATGCCGTTGCCTTCAGTATCTTAAAAAGGATTGCTATACAATTAATTGGTAAAAAGCTCAAGCCTCATTAGAAAGAATGGCATCAACTCTGAGCTAGGGGACCCTGAGCATATGGGGGTACCAGGTGATGTATTTACTTTGCAATTATCCAAGAGTGCTTGACTGAAAGGTAATTGACAGTCCCCTAGATACTAGATGTTGATTCAGCTCATAGCTTCATCTTGAGAATCTGGTCTATACCCAGCTCTGATCTCAGAAATCACCACAAAAATACATCATTGTAAACTGATCTACAAATCCCCACATATCTGAATCTGAATTCTATCATCTTCCAGAATTTCTAAGACTGTCTTAAAATACATTTAAAAATCACTAAATGCTTTTTACTAAAGTAATCTTCAAAGTTTCTTTTGCAAAAAAATACACAGTTCAAAAGATAGCATCTCTGGTGAGGCCTTGCCTTGCCACTATGAGATGGGAGGATATTCGGGGTAAAGTATCTAATAACAGTGATAGCAGGTGAGGAGATCTGAAAGGCAGAATGTCACATAAGCTGATCAGGTCATTTTGACTGAATGCAGAGGCAATCAAAGTTAAAAGTCCTCCTTCAAATGCCACTTAATCACTGAACAATTCATTTAAGTTCCCTTTTGACACACCAGGCTACTGAAAAGCTTTTATTTGAGTCTGTATTGAAATTTTCAACTCAGGCCAGGTGTAACTGCACATGCCTTTAATCCCAAAGGTTTGGGAGGCCGAAGTGGGAGGGCTGCTTGAGTCCAGAAGTTCAAGACCAGCCTGGGCAACATAGCCAGACCCTCTCTGAATAAATTTTTTTTAATTAGCTTGGTGTAGTGGTGTCTGCCTGTAGTCGTAGCTACTCAGGAGGCCGAGGCAGGAGGATCACTTCAGCCCAGAAGTTCAAGCCTGCCCTGAGCTATCAATGCACCACTGTAGTCTAGCCTGGGTGACAGAATGAGACTCCATCTCTTAAATAAAAAATTGTAAAATCAGTTGCTATGGTGCAAAAAATGTATATTATGATTTTCAGAAAAAAACACAAAAAAACATTTTTCAAAACTCTTTCAAGGGAAAGAGTTCTATTTCTAGGATGTTTATAAAATGTCATATATGAATATCCTAGTGGGTACACTGTAGATTGTTTGGGTGATGGATACCCTAAAAGCCCTGACTTCACCACTACACAATCTAACCATGTAACAAAATTACACTAGTACCCAAGACATTTACACAAATAAAATTGTTTTTTAAAAATCACTTAAAGATATTTTCTTCAACTTGTTACTTGAAAAGATATTTTAAAAAGTAATTAACCCTTTCTTCATAGACCATATACCAACTTAAAAATCCAATTTCAGTATTCAAGCTCATAGAGAGTAAACCTTACACCCTAGGGCAAGTGATGAAATCTGGGGAAAACCTACTGAAATTTTATATAGCCTCACAATATATTTACTGACTTATAATGAAGCCTAGTTATCAAGAATTTGACATCTTTTCAAAAACATTTATTGATTAAAAACTTAAGAATGCAAAGTTCTGCTTAATGCTGGCCTTGATGTTTAGAAACATATCATTGCTGTGTTTACACAATGTCAAATACATTATTTATTTTATTTCTAAAACTAAATCAGGGGATGACATTCATTGATCCACCTGACTTGTATCTAGGATAAGATTCCATTCCTCTACCCTAATCAGTATGCACCTTACTAGGGAACTCTAAATTGAGTTACTTCCTAAAATAAAGAAAGGTCCAGGAAATCATTTGCCGTAAGTTTCCAGGAAGGTTATTGACCCTTTAGGATGAGACTTCTGGTTGCCATAAATTCAGTGTGCACTTAGGTCTAGGAGTTGCAAGTAGTCTCTCAAGGTACTAAAAAAAAAAGAGGTGGGGAGCATCTTTCTCAGTCAGAACTACTGGTGTAAGAAATTCACTAGGTCCACTGCCTAAGAGTTTGCAGGGCCAGCTATTCTGTTTGGCCTGCAAACTTTCAGACGAGCCTACAAGCAAGTTGACAATATTTTAAAATACATGGACAAAAAAATTATCAGGTAATGTCAGGATAACAACAATTATATGAATCAGTTTCAAAATGAATAATGAAAAAGCACTGTGTTCCAAAACAAAGAAGTGATTTACAATATATAAGAAGAGTAAATTAGTTTTTGCGTGTGTGTGTGTGTTTTTGTTCTAAGTTTCAACGCAGAAGTCTAGCATCCCTGAGTTTTCCCCCATGCTTCAGTGTTAAGAAAAAAATGCAGGTCATGATAGTTGATCTTTTCATAGTAGGAAAGGCTCAAATAAATTACAATTAAGAAAAATAATGTGCAATAAAAACCACATTAGAATAACAAAAAAGCATTGCCTGAGAAAGATCTTGTTCTTTTGTGTGGCATTTGTAACTGGCTAGATACAGTTTATTTGTTCTTTTTGTAATGGGGCCAGATGTCACTCATTCCACATGTAGTATCCAGATTGAAATGAAATGAGGTAGAACTGACCCAGGCTGGACAAGGAAGGACTATGGAAGAGGTAAGGCAGGATCTACATAAAGTAATAATGGCAGAATTATTGATCATGTCTCTTTGGGTTTGTGTTGTTTCCAAAAAGGAAGATATAAAATTAAGTAAGGGGGGAAACGTAAGATATAGATATGGTTGATCTCATCTGCACTGAGTCATGTTTGGAAGGTTAAGTCCAGGAAGTAGTAGGAAACTGACTGAGCAGGCAACAGAAGAGAAGAAAGTACTCTGACTGAGAGGTTACTTACTTGGCCCTGGAAATAGAAAAGTATTTAAAAGTTTACATCTCCCAGAAAATTGGAAAGCAAAAGAAAGAATAATAGGTGGTAACAAAATAAAAATAATCATATCTAACATGTGGGTGGCTTTATTTACTTTTAATTTAATTCTTATTATGAGTCTAAAGGGTATTAGTTGCCCACTGTAAAGATGAGGAAACTGGAGCTCAAAGCTATTAAATGATGGTCACAGTGACACAGAGGTCATAAACAAAAGGCCCAAAACCAGAACTTCTGTTTCCAAGTTCATATTCTGTGCTCCGTAGCTCAGCTGGCTCTATAGCGGGGGGAGAAATGACTCAAAACAGTTTTTCTTCTCCTCTTCAACTGAATACAATTTTATTCAACAACTATGTATTGAACACCTATGTTTTGGATGCTTTGAATCTATTTATAAAACATAGTATCTTCCTTGTTTCAAAGACCTTCAAAAATAATACTGGAAAAAGGAAAGTAAAGATAAATAAAGTCATAGATGTAGAAATAAATACTAAAATATATGTGTGGAATATATACATGTACATTAAATATTGAGATTTATTTTTATAAACTTTACAATTTGTGAAAAATCAGCAGTTATGTATTGGTTGTAGGGAAATTTCAAAACATTTCCTAAGCTTATCTGGTGATAATAATAACAACAGCAATAATAATAGTTAATATTTATTAAATGCTAACCGTGAATCAAGCATTCTTCTAAGTACATTTATCTATTAACTCATTCAATCCTCATAACTCTCTAAGATAGATAGCATTAGACCTATTTTATAAGTAAGGAGGTAAAATAGTTTAACCAAGATCATATGGCTAATAAATTGTAGTCAAGATTCAAACACAGAAAAATGGTCTCATAGATAAAGCCACTTTATATTAAGCCCTAAATATCCATGAACCTCAAAAGTTTATTAGCTTTCCTCCTCTTACTAAATTAGCCATGAAGGTAAACAACTGTACTTCCGTATTTAATGAAGATTAAATGCTTGCCAGGCCCCAACCTGCAGCTGAGAAAATCAGTCACATTAGTTTCTTTTCTGTAGGTGACCATGCTTTCTAATTTGGGATTTCACATTATAACGTATGATCTCAACTAATGGACCACAATTGGTGCCTGTGTCAATAGTAGCTGTCCACTGGCAAACCAATGGCAAGAATGTTTTGAGCACATTCTCTGATGTACTCAAGATACATGTCCAGTACTCGGTAGTAACAATGGTGCTTAAACTAGAGACATTACAAGAAAGTTGTCTGTAGAGCAATAGATACTCTATCTTGGATCAACTTACCCAAGAAGTGAGAGCTATTCTTTTGCTGGAGACAACTCATGGGATGTCTACGTATTTCCATGGCATTAAAAAATTTTAGCTGTTGAAATATCTATAATTGTGACCTCAGTGAGCTAAGTTTAGTATTTCGTAAGTGCCACAATAGTGATATTCCCTTGATACAGGGCACATCCTCAAGTATCAGGTAAATTGAGCTAATTAACATATGCATTAGCTCGTAAACTTACGTTTTGTAGTGAGAACACTTAAAATCTACTGTCTTAGCTATTTTCAAGAATATAATATATTGTCATTAATATACTCAACATGTACAATAGATTTCTTGAACTTATTCATCCTATCTAACTGAAATTGTAAATCCTTTGACCAACATCTGCCCAAATCCCACCTCCAACCCTCAGTCCTTGGGAACCACCACTCTATTCTCTAGTTCTATGAGTTCAACTTTTAAAAATTCCACATATGAATGAGATTATGCAGCATTTGTCTTTCTCTGTCTGGGTTATTTACTTAACATAATGTCCTTTGTATATGGTATAAGGTTCATCCATATTGTCACAAGTGACATGATTTTCTTTTTTATGCCTGAATAGTATTCCATGGCGCGCGCGCGTGTGTGTGTGTGTGTGTGTGTGTGTGTATATATAAACACTTTCTTTCTCCATTTATTTGCTGGACACTTAGGTTGATTCCAGATCTTGGCTATTGTGAATAATGCTAGGAACGTCTGAATGCAAATATCTCTTCCACATACTGATTTCATTTCCTTTGGATATTTGCACAGTTGTGGGGTTGCTGGATCATATCATAGTTCTAGTTTTAATTTTTTAATCAAATTTTAAAAACTAATTTAAATATAATTTTGAAATTATGTTTTCTGTAATGCCTACACTAATTTACGTTCCCACCAACAGGATACAATGGTTTCCTGTTCTCCACATCTTTGCCAACATCTGTGATTTTTCATCTTTTTGATAATAGCCATTCTTACAGGTGTGAAGTGATATCTTGTGGTTTTCATTTGCATTTCTGTGATAATTAATGATACTGAGAGTTTTTTCATCTACGTGTTAGCCATTTGCATGTCATCTTTGAAAAAATATCTAGCCAGGTCCTTTGCCCATTTTTAAATCAGGTTATGTGTTTTCCTGCTATTGAGTTGACTTTCTTATATATTTTAAATACTAACCCCTTATCAGATGTATGATTTGCAGATAGTTTATCTCATTTAGTTGATTGTCTCTTCACTCTGTTGATTGTTGCCTTGGTTCTACAGAAACTTAATAATTTGATGTAATCTCATTTGTCTATTTTTGCTCTTGTGGTTTGTGCTTGGGATCATATCCAAAAACTCATTCCCTAGATCAGTATCACAATGCTTTTTTTACTATTTTTTTAGTAATTTTATATTCACAAGTTTTACATTTAAGTCTTTAACCCATTTTGAGTTGAATTTTGTATATAGTGTGAGATAAAAGTCTGAATGTGGATATCCAGTTTTCCCAACATCACTTATTAAAGAGACTGTTCTTTTCTCATTGTATGTTCTTGGCAACTTTGTTGAAAATCATTTGGTTGTTACCTGTGGGTTTATTTCTGGGCTCTCTATTCTGTTCCATTGGTATATATGTCTGTTTTTATGCCAGCAGCATGCTGTTTTGATTACCATATCTTTGTAGTGTATGTTAAAATAAGGTAAGGTGATGCTTTCAGCTTTGTTCTTTCTGCTCAAGGTTGCTTTGGCTATTTGGGGTCTTTTGTGGTTTCATACAAATTTTAGAATTGTCTTTCTCTTTTCATGAAAAATGTCATTGTATTGAATCTATAGACCACTTGGGGTAGTATGAATATTTTAACAATATTAATTCTTCCCATCCATGAACACAGAATATCTTTCCATTGAATTGTGTCCCCTTCAATTTCTTCAATCAGTGTTTTGGAGTTTTCAAGGTATATGTCCTTAACCTCCTTGATTAATTTTATTCCTATTTTATTTGTGACTGTTGTAATTTGTTTCTTTTTTTGCATACTATTTCAGGTTCCTATATATGTATATGTGTCTGTGCATGCACATGTGCACACACACACACATATATGAGGCATTGTACTTCTTATTTCTAGAAGTTTAATTTCAATCTTTTTTATGTATTCCATATCTCTACTTAAATTTTTTAACTGTATGGAATATCATTGTATAAAACATTAAAAATGTTCTTGTCAGCTAATTTTAACATCTGTATCAGTCCCAGGATGGTTTTAATTGATTTGTTTTTCTCCTCACTATGGATCCTATTTTTCTGCTTCTTTTTATGCCTAGTAATATTTGGTTAGATACCAGACATTATAATTTTACCTTATCGAACTAGACATGTTGTATTTCTATAAATATTTTGCTTTGGGACACAATTAAATAATTTGGAAATAGTTTGATCTTTATACATCTTGTTTTTAAGATTTGACAGATGAGAGCAGAACAGTTTCAGTCTAGGGCTAATTATTTCCCCAAAACAAGGCAAGACCATTTTGAGTACTCTCTTCATTGCTCATGTATTATGAGGTTTTTCCATTGTGGCTGATGGGACAAAGCAATATTCCAAGCCCTACCTCGGCATTAGGCACTGTTCCCTCTAATTCTTTCTGGTAATTCTCTCCTCACTCTTGGGCTGTTTCTTCACAGGCATAAGCTGGTCAGTAAATATTAACAGTTTTTAGAATATATTTTATAGCAGATTACAGAGTCTCAAATGTCCAAGATACAATTCAAACTTACTCAACATTCACAGACCAGAAAAATGTTACCACATCACAAAGAAAGGCAATCAACGGAGCCCAACTCTGAGATAACCCAGATGTTGGAATTGTTACAAAGACTTAAAGCAACTATAATTAAGCTCAATGAGAACAACGAAAATATTCATATAATGAACTAATGGATGGAAAATAGCACAGAAATAGGCAACCTAATAAAAACAAATGGAAATTTCAGAAATGAAAAAAATCTAACAGGTGAAAATTTAAAATTCAGTTTCATGGCAGAATAAAGATGACAAGGGAAGGAATCTGTGTACATAATAGATCAAAATAAATTATCAATTCTGATAAACAGAAAAAAATTATAAAATAAATTGTAAAAGTCTCAAGATTATGTAGGACAATATCAAAGGGGTAATTGGAGTCCCAGAAGGAGAATAGTGAGACATGAGTTTTTTATATATATATATATATATATATATATATATATATATATATATATATACACATACATACACATATATATACATTATTTCTTTGAATCTTTGAATATATGTATATGTGTATATATATACACATATACACATATACACATATATATTCAAAGAAATAATGTCTATAAATATATAAAACTCATGTCTCACTATTAAATATATATATATATAAATTTATATATTTACCTAGTTTTACCAAATTAGGTAAATATATGAATTTATAAATCTGAGATGTCCAAATCCCCAAACAGCAGAAATGTTAAGAAAGCCAAGCCTAGACACATCAAATTATTGAAAACTAAAGGCAAAGAGAAAATTTCAAAAGCAAAAGAGAATAAGAAACAACATTACATACACAGGAAGAAAGACTTGAATGGTCAGAAGCTTTCTCCGATCACATAGCATGAAGGCTAGAAGACAGGGAACAACATCTTTAAAGTAGTGAAAGAACAAAACTGCCAACTCAGAATTCTACAAGTGAAAATATCTTTTGAGAATAAAGAAGTGATGAAGACATTTTCAGAAAAACTGAAAAAAAGTTAAAAAATATGTGTGTACACCAGACCTATGCTGTTAGAAATGCTAAACAAAGTTAAAGAAAATGATGTCAGAGGGAAACCTTCAGTAACAAATAAAAATAATTAGAAATGCTTATTGTAAGTAAATTATACCTCAATAAAGTTATTTTTAATTTTTTAAAGTAAACTAGTCTAGCTAACATCATGGTTCAAATTAGAAAAATGACAAAACTTAGAAAAATGAGGTAGGAGTATATTAGCTGTTTTGCACCAAAAAGCCCAATGAGGGTGAACCTAAGAACAGATTCTAAGCTTTCATTCATTGCTTTTGAAAACAAAATTATTATTTTCTCTCTCTCTATGTCAAAAATAAATGTGTGGTTTTAAATGAGTTTTATATTCTAACTGGATGATAGATGCAATACATACCATCTTGGTTTTCAAATACTGGTAAAACTTAGCTCTGGAAGAGAATTAGAGAAAAGCTATGGCATTCTTTCACCCCGAGCCAATTCTAGTTCTTCAGCCAGAATGCTTACTGAAGTTCAAGTGAGAATTACATGGATAAATAAGAGATTTAATGTATTACAAATTCACTGGAAGAGCAAAAAAACAATTGTGATGATCAAAACTTTAGAAATCGGATTTTGCAAACAAAGAGAAGCCTACAAGATTAATTAATGAGAGCATGGAAGAGAAAAATCAGAAATTAGAAACTGAAAATGCAATGGAAATGAAATAAATTGACTGAAGACATGCATCAACAAAGCCAGTGAAATTGGACCCAGTTTTTCTTTGCTATCAAAATTACCATTTAGTTAAAAAGCAAAAACTAAGTAGCTTGGTATTTCAGAAATTCTCCTTCAAATAATATTCAGTACTAATTTCAAATGAAATTACAGAGCATTTCTGGGTAGGAATGATTTACTTCCATTGTGTTTTAAATGAACTAATTCTAATATCTATTTGATTCTACGCATCTATGTGAAACAAACACTTCTAACTCCTTTGTTCATTTGTAAATCCCCACACCTCCCAAACAAAAATATGTTCATGGGAAGCAGGCTTTCACAATCATGAATATGTATTGCCCTATAAATTAGTTGTTGATATGTGTGTCTCCTTTGTTATAATGAACTCCAATGTGTGTCTCCTTTGTTATAATAAAGAAGAGGAATTCCTTATTTACCTTTGAGTTGCCAGTGCCTAGTACATGAGAGATGTTCAACAAAGCACTGTTAAATACATTTAATTCTGCATTTATTTCTGCAGGGCTAGCTATACAATTTGAGAGCAAGAGTCCAGTGTGTAATAATAATGTGGGGCCCCTTGTTAAAAACATTATTAAAAATTTCAGGGTGGTGACTACAGAGCTTGAAAACAAGCCCAGGTCCCTTCTGAGAATGAAGCCCTATGTGACTGCCCATGTCACTTGCCCAGGAACCCACACTATATTTATGCTGTCAAATGCCTACCAGCATTTACTTCTGCTCCTGAATAGGAAGTAATTTAGAAATGGCTCCATTCCAAAATGGTTAAATAATAATAATAATAACAACAACAGGATTTTTTTTTAAAACAGGCTTCTGGCCTGTTACATACAACATAGTAGGGGGAAAAAAGCTGGAGAATCAGAGGTATAACAATTGAAAAGTGACCAGTTCCCAAATAAGGTTAAGAATGCAAAACAGTGAAAAATATAGTGGGAAGGTGACAAGAATAAATGTTCAACATTTTATTAGTAAGCTTTGTAGCTTTGTTCTTTCTAAATGTACCTGTTTAATAAAAACTTCACAATTAACCACAGTATTTGATTAGCCAAACTAATTTTGGATAATTTCAAGTTCCTTGTATTTACATGCAGTATTCTAATGTCAAATATTTAGATTATGATAAAATGTCACTGATGCTAAATATGTTTAGGAATTTTTTTTCCATGATTCCAAAGGCTCTTCAAGGCATTGTTATGAGGTATCTTTTTCCTTTGACCTTCAGATGCAAAGGGTTGAGCTAATCAGGCTGTGTAGGTCAGGGCATGTTATTACATTGGACTATAAAAAAGTCTCTTTTCTTTATTTGGTCCCTCTTATTTCCTTTCCTACATGCTATTCACTACTCCCTCTCTAGGCAGTCATTTCATTCTGTTCAATGTGTTTAGTTTTCATTATATATTTAACTATAAAAATGTGATTTTTTTGTTTTAAATGCATGAATTCCAATTGTGATTTCTAATATATGAATTTATTTAGGTAAATAGTGTTTTCATGTGTTCACTAAGCACTGTGTTTTTAAAATCCATCTATATTTGCTATATGAATATCATTTATTATTTCTAACTACTATATAGTATTCCATAATATACACCCAACACATTCTATTATCTGCTCTGCCAGTGATGATTGGTTCAACTCCCACCACCACAAATAATACAGCAATAAACATCCTTGTACATGTCCCCTAATGAATCCGTGTGAGACTTTTCTTGGGATATATATTGAAGAAATAAATAATTTAGACATAAGGTATGAGAACATAGATTTGAATAAGTGAGCTCATATTGCCCTTCTGAGTGGATACATTAGTTTTATCTCCCACCAGCAATAAATATGGATACCTATACCTCTACAAACTTGTCAATAGTTGGCATTGTTTAGCTTTCTACTTAATGTCTGGAGCATAGGTATAAAATGATAGCTCATCATTCTTTTGATTTGCATTTTCAGCATTACAAATGAATTTGAGCATCTCTTTGCTTGTTAACCTCTTGAGATGCCACTTTGTAAGCTGCCTTTCAAATCTCATGCTCATTTTTTATTGGAGTTTCTGTCAGCTTCTTGTTAATTTGCAAAAATTCCTTTTCCAGTCTAGTTATTAATGCCTTATTACTTGTAGATATTACAAATGATTCCCACCTTTTGTCATCCTGTTACCTATGCATTATCTTAGTCTGTGATGTCCTTCATTGAACAGATATTTAATTCTGATAAAAAATATGACCAGTTTTCTTCCTATGCTTTACAGTTTAAAGGTTGTGTTTAACAACTCCTTCCCTGCTCCTAAATCACAAACATATGCTCCTGAATTATCTTCTCTTACTTTATACAATCACTTTTCACATGTAGGTATTTAATTAGGTATACATTGTAAGGTACTCTATATAGAGAACAAGTTTTCCTAACATCATCAACAATCTATTCTTTCCCATGGATTTGTGCTGCAACATCAAAATATCATTGTGCTAGCAAAAATGAAATGCTAAAGAGGTCGATTTTTGATAAATCATTTTATGATTCGCTTTCTGACACGCTGAGCAAAAAATAATGAAAAGTGAATTTTGTAAAAGGAAAATTTGTATATGGAAATTTGCATAATAATTTGCATAACAATTTAAGACATTCAATACTGGGATAGTAGCCACAAGAAAAGTCACCTTTCTGTCACTGGAAGTGTTTAAGCCGAGGTTGAATGTCCACCTGATGAATCCCATATAATAAGTGTATGGTTGATGACTTGTCCTCAGTTCTTTCATGTGCAATATAAGAGGACCATGCTATCTACTATCTAGGCCCTACATCAGATTAAATTCAATGATTCCTTAAATCTGTGCCATCTAAATTTCCTTTCAGCTTAAAGAAACCCTGATTTTTTTTAAACATTCAGTCTTCTCTCTTTTACAGAATATTCCTAAAATTGGATCAAATGTCATAGCCCTGGAACTTTACGAAGTAATTATGCATGTATCTTTACTCATAAAATATCCAGAGAGCCTTGACTGCAGCTCCTTGGTAAATGAGACGAACTGTCCCCAGTATTTTTGCTCACCTTAGAAAACTTCTGGACCAATTTTTCCCAATAAATAATGTATCTCCACTAAGATTTGCCGAAGGATTGCAGAATTTTCCTTGTAGACATCAAAAGTGAAGTCATGCACACTGATTTATTTGAGGAACAGCTTTGTTTGTTCATAACTTACCAAGAGCTCATTACTCATATTAAGTGCCCAATAAATATTTCTACATTCTACTACTTTTTAGGGTTTTTAAAACCCCTGATTAAGTGTAAAAATTTGGGGTATGGTGGCAAAGTAAAAGTTCACAAGTCTTAATTTCAAATCTTATCCCTGGGCCAGAAGCAAAGAAAAAAGACATTCTCTTAAAAGTTGACATCACTAGCTGAAAGACCATGCCCAAGTCTTGCCCTAACTGCCTCTCCCAAAATAGTTTCTTAATATGTTACTGACAAATTAACATCTAAATTAAACCTCGCATTATTTTGTGTCTGCCTGAGACCTTAGTGATATATCTCAAGTTAGACAGGTGTCCATAGATTTCTAGTCAAATCTAAGCAGGAAATTCTAAAGACAATGAACCTATTACTTATGAAGAAGTGCATTTGCACAATAATTGTGTTGAGAAGGTTGCATTATGGCGGTATATTACTCCCTGGCACTATTTGGGCCAAGGTTATTACATTACAGTCAAATGACTAGAATAACAGTAAGATGCTCTTTGATTTCCTAATAATTATTAAAGAATGCCTCCTGAGCCCAGCCTCAGAAGCTTCTCTTTTGAATCATCTGCAACTCACGCTGCTTTGCATGCATTATACATTAAACCCATATGGCCGTTTGATGGAGGGTCTCTAGAGGGAAGTTTCATACTGCTTTTTTCACTGCAGGAGGGAGAAAGGTAGAAAAAACAAGAAAGAGAGGAAAACGCTGGGGCTAGTGAGAAGGAAGAAAGAACACGACTGGGCAAAGATCAGGTTTCAAGCAAAGGTGAGTCCAATTAATAAACACTAAATAGACATGGGAGCCAATTCTAGAAGATATTGTTTACATTTCTGTTGCTAAACTTGAGGGAGCTCCTGAGCAAGGGTGCTGTTTGTATGTGTCAGTTTTTAGTAAGCACATCTACCCTATCATTTCCTAAGATGAGAAAGAGCGGCAGCTATTTGTCAAAAATGTATGTATACAGTTGAAGTTTGGCTTTAATGGAATTATGTTAAAAATTAATATTTAAAAGGCACCTATGCAATGTGGTACATCCAAAAATATTTCCCCAAGTTTGACAAAATACATGTAATTTTATTGAAAGATAATATATAGAAATTCTCCAATATGCTCAGAATTCCCCCACTTAAAGTCCTCCTTTGAGAACAGATAATAAAGCACTAATTCCTCAGAAATTAGGCACAGAAGCAATTCCTCATCCATTCTCAACAGAGTAATGCACTTGTACTTTAACTTATGCAAATCCTAAAAGTAACACCTATTTATTAGTCATATTCATTCTTATTTCCCTGCTCTGGAACAAGTTCTATTCTTCAGGTTCAGCAGATTATGAATATCACCTAATAATGTCAAATACAATTGAGCACTAATCATGTGTCAGGCATTATGCTAAGTATTAAAAATCCATTATTTTATTTATTTCTCATAACAATCTTATCCAATATATATTCATATTATTGTAATTATTTTCACTTTACAGATGAGAAAACTGAGGCTCAGAAAGATTTTACATTTACATAATGTTCAGCTCTATATGTTACATTTTATAATTTAAATATTAAAGTAGATAAAAGGCAATTTTTTATTTTTGTTCTTGCAATGTGTAGATGGATAGATGCACTTTCATCTTTAATTTGATTAGTCATCTTGCCCACAGAAATATATTTAGCCTTCAAACTTACAGGTCATTTTCTCAGTTTTTCTTAGGAGAAAAAATTAAATGACAATGACAACAAAACTATGTGAGATAAAATGTTAATGATATTTCAGCCAATGGGCTATTAAATGTCCTCACACTCACATTTTCATTATCTAAACCTTCCTATAAATGGGGTTACATTTTTTTGAATACCAATATTAATTTCTCGATTAAATATTTACCATTTAAAATATTTTTTAAAGAATCTGATATAGGTTAGTAGCACAGAGTTCATGGAAGAGAAGCATGCAAATAGCTCTGAACAGATTCTCTGTATTTAGTTTTAAATGAAGCAGGACTCCAAGAAAGCATTACATTTTACCATTCCCATAAAGGTGGTGGTGTTTTTTTTCTCTTTAGTATTCTGGCATCCTGTCCCTGCCCCTATGTAGTAAGGACCCTAAGTGAGCTCCAGATCTTATTTTCTCACCCTTGCTTCCATCAGTAGCAGAAATGGTCTCTCCCTCATGGCCAGTCTATGACTCAACCCACATGTGGCACATCATCTATCCCTTACTAATCAGAATGAGATATGCATCTGTTTCCCCAAATTATCAAGCATGTGAATTGCTACATGTGAATAATAACTGAAAAGAACCAGTTAAAATACAAAATTACCCATTATGCAAAATCTTGAGCACTTCCCTTTTTGAAATAATACAATCATAAATTGTTCTATTTGTTTTCTCGAGGGCAAATGGTCCTCAGGAAATATTTATTCCATTACAATTAAAAAGGAAGTTTTAAATAAATGCCCATCAATATTCCATTGCTCCACTTTAAAAATTAGGAAAACAGGAACTTAAAATTTCCTTTGTAAATACAATTGCATGCAATATACCTATTTGATTCTATCTGTGTTTTCCATTGGATTGAGTCAAAACCAAGAAATATTTCATTTATCTTTACAATTTCCCCCACTGATAAGTGCTTTCCACAAGACCTGATGAATAGAATATTCTCCATAAAATGTATTAAATGATGACTGAATAAACAGATAAGTAAAAGAAAAAAATGCACAAAATAATACAAAGGGGAGTTTTAAAGTTTAAGTAGCTCAACAAATGGAAAAATTAATGGCTTTAGGTATAAAAAGAAAATGTCTGAAATCTGGTTAGTGGCAGAACCAGAACTGAGTCCCATCTCCACTCACCACGCTTCCCACTATTCCACACTTAAACTCTAAAGTATGTCCACATAGCCGTGAGATACAAAAAAGGGATTAGTGACTAGAAATGTATTCGTGTAGACAGAAAGAAACAGACAAATGGGAAAAAAACACAGGGAGAAGCACAGAAACACAGTAAAATAGACTCAAAACCACATGGAATATAAAGAATCAAACCCAGAGATAGACTTATGACCCAGTATTCCCACCTATGAAGCTCTGTTGCATTTTCTTAACCTTAAACAGTGTTGTTCACCAGTTGGTATGTACATCGGTAGGAAGTCAGTTGAATCGTGGTGCAGGTATATAATGAAATACTATATAACTGTTACATGAAAGATATACATATCTGTATATGTGTGTATATATACACAGATATATATATGTATCTATATGTGTATATATACTGTATATATGTATAAATATACATATATGTATATGTATATACTGTATATATACTGAGATAGGCCAAGTTTTTTTAAAAAGTAAACATAAAAACAAAGTGCACAAAAGTAAGAATCAGATACTACTAAGTGGGAAAAAAGAAAGTATAAGATACAGATATTTACATACATGATGCTTGGAGAGACTAGAATATCTCTGAATATGTATACACAAGAATCCAAAATCTGGTTGACTTCAGAGAGGAAACTAAAGGACTAAAGATAAGAAGTGGGCATTTGTTTTGTTGTAGGTATTCTCTTTGGCAGTGTTATAATTTCTTACTAGATACAGATGACTTTTTAAGAGACAAAAAGGAAAATAAAGGATTCGTCTGGCTCATAATTTACTATAATACCATTATTGACACTGTTTTTTGAATTTCTCAAGTTTTACCATGATTTTTGAACCAATAGTTATCAACAAGAATTAAAATTAAAATTAAAATTATAGGCGATTATATTAGAGGTTATAGATGGAAAGAAACTATGCATTCTAGTTCAGAGCACAGTGCTAGACATCAAATAGACAATAAATTACAAAACCTGATGCTAATAATCAGTAAATTACAGAGAAGGATCACTTTCTTCCTTCTCCCTTCCAATCAAACCTCTCTCCAAGATCTAGCTATTACTTCTCAGAGATTCCAAGCCAAAAAACCAAAAGCCTTATGACTTATTTTCAGTTTTGAAAATACACTTTATCACCCTTTGATTAAGCCTCTGATTAGGAAACGTAGTAACACTGTTAAGCATATGGTTTGATATGGGCATTTGAATTAAACCATGAGACCAATTACCCTAAACACTTTTTCTGTAAGATGGCAGGCATAATTCTTGAGAAAATGTATTTCTGACAGGGAGCAACTGGAATAATACAAATTGTATAGGTACGTAGTAGGTGTATATACTTATGGGGTACACGAGATATTTTGATACAGGCACATAATGCATAAAAATCACATCAGAGTAAATGGAGTACCCATCACCTCAAGCATTTATCATTTCTTTGTGTTAAAAACATTCCAATTATACTCATTTAGTAATCTGTAAATAGACAATATGTTTATGTTGACTTAAGTCACCTTGTTGTGTTATCAACTACTAGATTGCATGCATTCTATCTAAATACATTTTTGCACCCATTAACATGCTCCATTACCCCCATTTCCGTTTCCTGCCTCTGGTAATCATCATTCTATTCCCTACTCCCATGAGTTCAATTGTTTTAATTTTTAGCTACCACAAATGAGAAGAATATGCAAAGAAGAAATGCCTGGTTAATTGCACTTAATATGATGTCTTCCAGTTCCATCCGTGTTGTTGCCACGACATAATTTTCTTCTTTTTTATAGCTGAATGGTACTGCGTTGCGTGTATGTATCACATTTTCTTTATCCATTTTTCTGTTGATGGACACTTTGGTTGCTTCCAAAGCTTGGCTATTATAAATAGTGCTACAATAAACATAGGAGCATAGATATGTCTTTGATTTATTTATTTTCTTTCTTATGAACATACACCTAACAGAGGGATTGCTGGGTCATATGGTAGTTCTATCTTTAGTTTTTTGAGAAACCTCCATACTCTTTTCCATAGTGGCTGTACTAATTTACATTTCCACCAACTGTGTTCTATGGCTACTTTTCCTCCACATCCTCGCCATCGTTTGTCACTGCCTATCTTTTGGATAAAAACCATTTTAACTGAGGTGAGATGATTTCTCATCATGGTTCTGATTTGCATTTCTCTAATTATCAATGATGTTGAGCATCTTTTCGTATACTATTAGTCATTTGTATATCTTCTTTGAGGAAAGTCTATTCAGATCTTTTTCCCGTTTTTTGATCTAGTTATTGGATTTTTTCCTATAGAGTGGTTTGAGCTCCTTATATATTCTGGTTTTTAATCCCTTGTCAGATTGGTAGTTTTCAAATATTTTCTTGGCTATTAGAGTTCTTTTTTGGTTCCATATGAATTTTTAAATAGTTATAATCCCTTTGAATAAACTTCCTACTCCTATCTCTTTCTCTACCTCCTCTTTAAGGCCAATAATTCTTAGATTTATCCTTTTGAGGGTATTTTCTAGGTCTTATAGATGATTTTTTTTCTTTTGTATCCTCTGACTGTGTATTTTCAAATAATCTGTCTTCAAACTCACTAATTCTTTCTTCTGCTTAATCAATTCTGCTATTAAGATATTTTGATGCATTATTCAGTATGTCAGTTGCATTTTTCTAGAATTTCTGTTTGACTCTTTTCAATTATTAATATTTCAATCTCTTTGTTAAATTTATCTGAGAGAATTCTGACTCATTCTCCACACCACACACCCACTGCTGGTGGACAGGAGAGTGGTAGTGTTGGCAAAACAAGACTGTCTCTCCTACCCAATTCAATGCCTCATTCAATGATGTGAAGTTAAATCCAGGTACTGTGATTACTGCACCTGATATTGATTCTTGTGATGGTGCTTTTCTCTGTGCAGATAGTTGTTGAAATTTGGTGCTCCTTTCAGGCAAACTCTGTAGGCTTCTATTCCACCATTTTGGTCTGCCACCCTCCTCTTGATACTGATTTCCAATTTTATTCCATTGTGGTTAGAGAAGATTCTTGATATGATTTTTTTTTTAATTTTTAAAGACTTGTTCCTTGGGCTAACATATGGTCTATCCTTAAATATGATCTGTGTGCTAAGTAGAAGAATGTATGTTCTGTAGCCATTGAATGAAATGTTCTGTAAATATTAATATCTATTAGAAACATGTTGTCTATAGTGCAGATTAAGTCCATTTTTTTTATTTCTTTTCTGTCTGGATGATCTGTCCATTACTGAAAGAAGGCTGTTGAAGTCTCCAGCTATTATTGTAATGAGGTCTTTCTCTCTCTTTAGCTCTAATAATATTTGGTTTATGTATCTAGGTGCTCCAGTGTTGAGTGCGTATATATTTACAATTGTTATACCCTCTTGCTGAAATGACTTATTTATCATATATAATGACCTTCTATGTCTCTTTTTATACTTTGTGTCTTGAAATCTATTTTGTCTGATGAAGTGCAGCTACTCTGCTCTTGTTTTGGTTTGCATTGGCATGGAATATCTTTTTCTATCCCTTTATTTTCAGTCTACATGTGTTTTTATAGGTGAAGAGATTCTTGTAGGCAACAGATCATTGGGTCTTTTTTTAAAATTCATTCAGCTACTCCATTTTTTAATTAGAGACTTTAGCTCATTTATATTTAATGTTATTATTGATAAGTAAGAACTTTCTATTGCCATTTCATTATTTGTTTTCTGATTGTTTTATGTCTTCTCCTCTCTTTTTTTTTTTGTGAAGAGAACTTTCTCTGATGGTGTGTTTTAATTTCTTGATTTTCGTTTCTGTGTATCAGTTGTATTTTTTTTGTTTTGAAGTTGCCATGAGACTAGCAAATAACATCTTACAGCCCATTATTTTAAACTGATGACAATTTTACTCTAATTGCCAAAACAAACAAACAAGCAAATAGAAAAGTGATAAAAACTTTACACTTTAATTCATCCCCCTTTTTAACTTTTTGTTGTTTCTATCTATATGTTATTATACTGTCTTTGTCTTGAAAAGTGGTTGTAGTTATTATTTTTCACAGGTTCATATTGTAGTCTTTTAACTCAAGATATGAGTAGTTTACACACCACAATTACAGTGTTATACTATTCTATGTTTTGCTGTGTGCTTACCATTAGCAGTGAGTTTTATACCTTTCAGATGACTTCTTATTGCTTATTAATGTCCTGTTCTTTCAGATTGAAGAATTCCCTTTAGTGTTTCTTATAGGAAAGTTCCGGTTTTGATGTAATCCCTCACCTTTCATTTATCTGGAGAAATATTTATGTATTTTTCATGTTTGAAGTATAGTTTCACTGGATATACTATTCTAGGATAAAAGGTTTCTTTTTTTTCTTTCAGCACTTTAAATATTTCATGCCACTCTCTCCTGGTCTGTTAGGTTTCTACTCAGAAGTCTGCTGTCAGATGTATTGGAGGTCCTTTGTATCTTATTTGTTTCTTCTCTCTTGCTGCTTTTAGAATTCTTTCTTTATCCTTGAACTTTGGGAGTTTGATTATTAAAAGTATTAATGTAGTTTTATTTAGATTAAATCTACTTGGTGTTCTATAAGCTTCTTGTGGTTGAATACTGATATCTTTTCTTGGGTTTTGAAAGTTCTCTGTTATTGCTTTGAATGAATTTTCTACTCCCATCTCTTTCTCTACCTTCTTGTTAAGGCCAATAACTCTTAAATTTGCCCTTTTGGACCTATTTTTTAGATCTTGTAGGCATGCTTCATTGTTTTTTAATCTTTTATACAATCTCTGATTGTATGTTTTCAAATAACCTGTCTTCAGACTCACTAATACTTTCTTCTACTCAATCAATTCTGCTGTTGAGAGAGTCTGACGCATTCCTCACTATGCTAATTGAACATTTCAGCTGCAGAATTGCGGCTTGAATTTTTAAAAATAATTTTAATTTATTTGTTAAATGTATTTTATAGGATTCAGAATTTCTGTGTTACCTTAAATTTTGTTCAGCTTCCTCAATGCAGCTATTTTGAATACTTTGTCTGGAAGATCACATACCTCTGTCACTCTGGGATTGGTCTCTGATGCCTTATTTAGTTTGTTTGGTGAGATCATGATTTCCTGGATGGCCTTGACACTTTGGGATGCTCATCGATGTCTAGGCATTGAAGAGTGAGGTGTTTGTTGTATTCTGAGCTTATTTTGTACCCATTCTTCTTAGGAAAGCTTTCCAATTACTCAAAGGGAATTGAGTGCTGTGATCTAAGTCTTTGGTCATTGCAGCCATATCTGCATTAGAGGCCTTCCCAAACCCAGAAATGCTGTGACTCTTGCATACTCATAGAGCTACCCCTTGGTTGTCTTGGGTAAGATCTGACAGAATTACATGGATTACCAGGCAGAGACTCTTGTTTTCTTCCCTTACTTTACCCCAAACCAACGGAGTTTCTGTCTCTCTGAGCTGAGCTGCCTGGAGTTGAGGGAGGGGTGAGAGAAGCACCCCTGTGGCACCACCACTGGGACTATGCTAGGTCAGACAGAAGTCAGCAAAGTACTGGGTCTCACCGAAGGCCTGCAGTGAGTATTGTCTGTCTTCCACTGATGTTTATTTAAAGCCCAAGGGCTCCTTAGTCTGCAGGTGGTGAATCAAGCCTGGCTTGTGTCTTTCCCTTTAGGGTAGAGAGTTCCCTTCTAGTTCAGTGTGTGTCTAGAAATGGTGTGCAGGAGCTACGACCTGGAGGTGAGAATGTTAGGAATCTACTTAGTACTTTATTTTACTGTGACTGAGCTGGTACTCAGGTTGTTAGATAAAGTTCTTTTTCTTTTCCTCTCGCAGGAGTCTCTCCTCATGGCCACCACTGCCCATGTGGTAAGTACTGACTGGCTACCACTGATGTTCTTTTCAATGCTCAAGGGCTCTTTAGTCTGCACGTGGTGAATTTTGCCAGGCTTGGGTCTCTTCTTTCAGGGAAGTGGGTTCCCTTCTGCCCCACTATGGGTCTAGAAATGCTGTCCAGGAAGTAAGGTCTGGAACTGGGGATTTTAGAAATTTCCTTGGTGTTTTATTTTACTGTAGCTGAGCTGCTACAAGCTGCAAGAAAAAAAAACCTTTTTACTCTTCCTTCTTCTTTCACGAAGCAGAAGGAGTGTCTCTGTGGCCACTACAGCTGGGAATCCACTGTCACACCGGAAGTCAGCACAGTACAGGGTCTCACCCAAGTAAGCACCCATGGCACTGCTTCTTGGATACTGCTGATGTTTATTCAAGGCCCAATGGCTCCTTAATAAGCAGGTGACGAATCTTGAGGGAACTGGCTCCTCCTGTCCAAGGCAGCAGTTCCCTTCTGGCCCACAGTGTGTCTAGAAATGTCAGGTAGGAGCTAAGGCCTGGAATGGGGGCTTCAGGACCCTGCTTGGTGCCCTATTCCACTGTGGCTGAGCTGGTAGCCAAGTTGCAAGACAAAGACTTCTTTGCTGTCCCTTCTCCTCTCCTTAAGCGGGGGAAAGAGTCTTTCCAGGAACTGCGAGCTGTGCTGCCTGGGGTTGGGGGAGGGGTTAAGCAAGCACTCTGTTGGCCACTCTAGCTGTGTCTCACTAGGTCATGTGTACCACAAATACACTGTCTCTGAGCCCAGAAGAGCACCAGGACTTGCAGTCCTTGTGGCGTAAACTGCCTTTCAAGTTTACTTAGGATTCTTGATCACTTGGATCACTTAGTTCTAGCCCATGGTGGTGAGGCTGGCTGGAACTCAGTTCCCAAGCACTGGAACGGGTGATTTCCCTCTGCCTAGGGCTGGTCTAAATCCTCCCTCCATGGGCACCAGCTGTGTTCTGCCCTGTATTGCTTTCTGCTGTAACAGGTGGTACTGAGTTCCAATGCAAAGCCCACAATCACTGCACTTCCCCTCTGTCAAGCACACAGATTCTCTCTTGGTGTTATACTGTGCAGCTGGGAGATGGAGGAGGGAGAGTTCAGGAGATTCAAGACTGTCTTTCTTACCCTCTTTAGCGTCTCTTTCCTTAATGTGATGTTAAAACCAAGTACTGTGATAACTCACATGCTTTTTGGTTCCTATAAAGGTGCTTTATGAGACAGGGCCTTGCTTTTTCACCAAGGCTGGACTGTAGTGTCACAACCTCAGCTCACTATAACCCCTGCCTCTGGGCTCAAGTGATTCTCCCACTTCAACATTCCAAGTAGCGGGGACTACGGGCATGCACCACTATGCCTGGCTGAATTTTTATTATTTGTAGAGATGGGTTTTTGCCATGTTGTTGCCCAGGCTGGTCTCAAACTCCTGGGCTCAAGCCATCCACCTGCCTTGGCCTCCCAAAGTGCCAGGATTACAGGTGGGAGCCACCACACACGGCATAAAGGTGCTTTCTTTTGTGGATAGTTACATCTGGTGTTCCTGCAAGGGGTGGGAGATGATCACTGGAGGATTCTATTTGGCCCTCTTGCTTCACCTCCAAATCTCCTAGCACAAATATTTATAGCCATTCACTTGAATCATTGAAGTTAACATATTTTTAAATTATTTTCCCATTTTTTCTTTCTCACCCCAGATTGCCTTTCTAAAACATGAATCTAATCATGGTCCTCTCTTCCTGATAAACAGCCATCAATGTTTCATATATATGTCTACAAGAAGTCTGTGTTCATAAACCACTTGGCATTCCTCAGCCTCAGTATGTGAATTGTGTAATAAATACATATTTTCAAAAAACATCTTCTGCTTGTTTCTGTGACAAATTAGCTTACTGTTGATACACTGAATCAAGAACAGTTTATTTATAAGCTTCTTTTTATCTATTATTGAGCATTTAGGAAAAATCAAAACCTGAACTGAGCAAAATCTTTTTAAGTGCTTGGCTGCCTCAGAAATGAGGACAGTATGAACAATTTGCAATAGAAATGGGAGGAGCCTATGTGAAGATATAGATTTCTAACATGTTATATGTGATTAGAAAATGTGGCCTGGTAGCATCATTAATCAAAGCTAAAAATTTACCTAACAGAACCCAGCAGCCCCAAACTCTAGCCATTTCCTTGCTGGTTTCCTATAAAAACACACCAGTGTGAATTTGATTAACACCTATCCCTAATCTGTCTGTTCAGCCCTACCACCTGTTTTACAAATTATTATCAATCAGGGATTGGGATTGGTTTGTCTTCAGGAAAGGCAGAACCAAAAAGTGGAGTTTTCTGGCCTAATTACTTGTTTTTTAAACAGGCACACCCACACATTTTGCCTACAAATTGTGATGCTTTGATATGCAGTAAAATTATTTTCACTCTGAAGTAATTTTAGATTGAGCCATTTATCACAGAACATCAAGGGTTGTCTTAAAAAGATAAAATGAATTGTGCCTCAATTGCCTAGTTAATTTCCTAAAAATGAAGGTTCCTTGTTTGTATTTAGCATGAGGATTACTCATGCAAACACTTAGTCTTACTCACTGGGTGATTCTAAGCCCCTTAAGGTTAGGATTCCTGCCACACTAAAGACACACACACACACACACACACACTCACACACACACACACCATCTAGCCCAATGTCATGGACTTAGTAAATACTCAGAATATCTGAGAAATTAATAATTCAAGTTCCCTACCTTGTCTTTTTCTTTAGCATGTGCTAGATATTGTATACAATTCCAATGCCCGGTTAATTTTATCTTTCTGGTAATAGCTTGTTAGATTTGTGGAATTATAGAGTCCACAGGAAGCTTCAAGGTTTATTGGATGCACCTCTGTATTTCACAGATGAGAACATTGAGGTTATATGGAATTAATAAGAGAGTTATCTAAAGTCATGCAACTAGGGAGTAGCAAATCTGGAACTAGTCTCATTCCTGAGTTCCAGTGATCTCTTCTCTGAATCACGCAGAACTGTCTCCTATCAGAGCAATCTAATTGGAGGTTAAAATGCAACCCTATGAACCTTGCTATATATCCGTTTATTTCCTAGGATACATCTTTTTTGCCTTTAAATGGAAAATATGAATATTTGTCCAAGACATACATGGAACAATCTGAATATCCGCAAAGAATGTCATTCATTAAAAAACACCAACAACTTTTGGCATTATCACAATAAATGATGGACAGAGAGAGAAAGTCCTTGGAATTTTTCTTAAGTTGATCAGCGCAATGATTTCTTAGCCAAATTTACTATCTTACACATAATTTGCATTAAATACAAAGACAGGAGTAAATAAAAAATAATACATTGGCTTCATCTAGTCTTTCCGATACCTTGACGGAGAATTAACTTTGCCAGACTCTATGTGGAACAGAGATAAAGAAACTGGTTTTCATTTTCAAAGAGGTAACGTGAGATTTGATTGTTCATACTCTGTGAAGCACATAGGGACATTCATCACAGCCCACTAAAGAAAGAGCGATTTTTGCATTGCCACACCTTAAATGCATAATAGCAACTGAACATTAAACATTTCAGTGTTTAAGTAACTGATAAGCTCCTCCTACTCCCCAAAGTGTTTAACTGAGAAGATAGAAAAACAAAACAAAACATGTTTTCAACTATGGTTATAATAATTATAAAAATCAAAGACAAGGCTCCAGAGCCCCTTAAGCTGGATATCACAGACAAAGCAGACAGTCCTCTGATGAGCTCTGATGTGATCTTTGTGCAGCTAAGCTTTAAGAGGAATGATGGAGTTCACAAGCTGGAAAAGTTTGCTGTGAAATTCCTCAACTTAGGGAGAGAGGAATGTCAACAGGAACAATGAAGTCTCTAGGAAAACCAAGGAAATAATTTTCACTCCCAGATACGTTTCTTCTTTTGGAAATCCCAACAAACCTGAAGAGGGAGTTTCTTGTGGAATTCGGAAGAGGTGGTGATAGCAACAAGCAGGTACAACTAATGCACTATAGGTGTTAAAAATCTACCATGCCCTACTTATATATTGATTTGAAATCAATATAATTGATTTAGTCAGCTCTCTAACCCAGTGAATTCAAGGCAATCAAAATAGCAAATGCAGGTAGCTACACAAATGTGATCATTCTTATTTAAATAAGCTACACTGGAAAATAAAAATAGCAGCAACTATAAAAATGAAAATAACGATAGCTAATATTTGCTGAGACTCTGTCTCAGTTGCTCCCTCTGGATTATATGTTGCATTTAATCCTTACAATACCCCCTCTGAGATATATATTATCTGTCAAAACTCATGCTACTACCTTTTTCTGTTTGCATAAGCATTCTAAAGCACTCTATTGGTAATCTTTTCCAAGGCATTAAGCATATTCTGCCTTGATTTCTGAGTTATGTGCTTGCTTATCTCTTTTTCCTGATTATAAACACCTTGAGAGCAGGAAGCATAACAGCAAAATAACAGTGCTTGCTATTTAAGTGAGAATCAACAAATATTTACTGGATTGAACTGAATTAATTTGCATTGAAATGTAGATTGCAAATATGCAGGAAAAATCCAAGTTACATGGGAGTTAATTAGCAAGTCACTGCTCAAACTCCAGGTGTTTATATCAATTACTAGAACATGGATGTGGTTTTAAATTTAAGCCAATTTGCTCTTTCTACATTTCTACTCTACCATAATTTGAAAGTTTGTCAATATCATCAACTATTGCTATCCTGTTAAAGGATAGGATGACTAGAAATCTGAGACTATCAGGGTATGAAATGAGGAGCAGACCCCAAAGCATATAATTCCATGTAGCCAGATATTGCTATGCAAGATTATTGATGCAGTAATTAATGCAAATATCGCAGGTCATGGGAAAAATTTATTATACTGAATTCATTAAAATGTTACTCTAACAAGCATTTTTAATGTTCTCTTTCTTATTATTACTTTCATTTTGTAGATATTGTCCTGGATCATAGTTTTTAATGACTTTGTGTCATAAAATATAGTTTGCTTTGGACTGCATTGAAAAGGTGGATAATTAATTTGTTGGCAGAGAAACATACATAAGGAATAAATGTAACTTTCTCAGGAACTTAACTGAAGCATACTGCTGTGCAATGCTAAATATGCTGTACCCACAAGTCATTCTAGTCATTTTCTGTCACATACTGCAACAATATTCTGAAAAGATATTTACTATTACTTTTTTGTTATATAGTTTTAGATAAAGAGACCTGGATAGGAAGTGTTGATATTGTTATCCTAAGGTCAATAATTATATCATTTTTGGAGCTAATGTTGGAATTATGAACTTTTATTTTGTACATAACTACTGGTCATAGAACAATTTACAGGAGTGTGAAACTTCTTGTAGCTACTTATATAATCTGTTTCCATTTTCTATTACCAACTATTTCTAATTTGGGAGAAAAATTATTCAGAAAATTACTACTTAACTGGAAAATCTTTTTTTTTTTTTTCTTTTGGCAGAGCTACCTGAGGTTTTATTTTGGACAAAAAAATAAAGCAACTAAATTGTTTTGCAGCTGGAGAAATGGGCAAGGGGGGTCCCCAGTCAGTAAACTCCCTGGCAGGTGAGCTGAGGGCTAGGGCTGAGCCTCAGGTGGGTACCCCGTTCCCTGTGCTACTCTGCACAACGGCCGCCCTCCCGGGCTCTGGGGCAGCCGCAGGAGGAGTAGGCTGGGAGGGGCTTCCGCACCTGTCACTTGGGCAGGACGTCAGGACCTCAGAGGACTCAGACACCAGCTTCCCATCGCGTGTCTCAATCTTCTTCACAACCACGCCCCTCGTGGAGCCTGCGCGGCTGAAGGAGCTGGAGCCCGCGCCAGAGCCAAAGCTGGAGCCCAGGCGGTAGCTGCGGCTGGGAGTTGTGAGGCCCCCATAGGCTGAGGTCAGTCCATTTGCATTGCCGCTGGTGGTCTTCCTGAGGATGAATACTCATGTTCTGCATCCCAGACTCCAACCAGCTCTCCTCGCCCTCCAGCAGCTTCCTATATGTGGCAATCTCAATGTCCAGGGCCAGCTTGACGTTCATCAGCTCCTGGTACTCACGCAGCTGCCGCGCTATGTCCTGCTTGGCTCGCTGCGGGGCAGCCTCCAGCTCGGACAGCTTGCGGTTGGCATCCTTAACGGACAGCTCCCCACTCTGCTCGGCATCTGTGATGGCGGCCTCCAGGGAAACTTCAGGCCTTTGAGGCCCTCAATCTCAGCCTGAAGCCAGCTGATGTTCCGGTTCATCTCAGAGATCCGAGTCTTTGTGCGCTGCAGGTCACCCCATGCTTCCCAGACAGCGTCTGCAGCTACTCATACTTGATCTGGTACATGCTGTCAGCCTCAGCCTGGCTGCGGTTGGCCATCTCCTCCTACTGCGCCTTTACCTCAGCGATGATGCTGTCCATGTCCAGGGAGTGGCTGTTGTCCATGGACAGCACCACAGACGTGTCCAAGATCTGGGACTGCAGCTCCTGGATCTCCTCTTCACATAGCTGCCTAAGGAAGTTGATCTGGTCAGTCAGCCCTTCCACACGAGACTCCAGCTCTACCTTGTTCATGTAAGCTTCATCCACATCCTTCTTGATGAGGACAAATTCATTCTCCGTCTCTGTATGCTTATTGATCTCATCCTCGTACTTGTTCTTGAAGTCCTCCACCAGCCCCTGCATGCTGCCAAGCTCCGCTTCCAGCTTCAGCTTCTCCTGGCCCAGAGTTTCCAACTGCCTCCTAAGGTTGTTGATGTAGCTCTCGAACATGTTGTCCATGTTGCTCTGAGCCATCTTCTGCCGCTGCAGGAGGCTCCACTTGGTCTCCAGCATCTTGTTCTGCCGCTCCAGGAATCGTAACTTGTCTATGAAGGAGGCAAACTTGTTGTTGAGGGTCTTGATCTGCTCCTTCTCCTGGGTGCGCACGGCCTGGATGTTGGGGTCCACCTCCAGGTTAAGGGGACTCAGCAGGCTTTGGTTGAACGTGATGGCGGTGATGCCTCCCATGCCGCTGGCCCCACCATAGCCTCCACCCAGACCACCCAGGAAGCTGCTGCTGCTGCCCACTCAGGAGAAGCTCAAGGAGCTGATGCGGGCACTGGGCCCACTTGTGTAGGAACAGCTGCTGAAGTCCTGGGGGCCAGAGATGGACACCTTGTAGGACTTCTGGGTCACCCTGATGGACAAGGTGGAAGCAGGAGTGGAGGCAGGCGGGTGGGCTAAACCAGACGGAGATCCCAGAAAGAGCAGAGAAGCTGCTTCTTGGTGGAAAATCGTTTTATACTTTAGGATTTGTATTCCAAAGTATCAGTAGTTTTCAAAAATGTTAACTATGACCCATGATAAGAGGTAATATTACAGCGTGGCCCACACAAAAACAAACATATATAAAACATGAATCAAAAGCTTTATTACATAGTACCTATCCTTGCCGTGCTCCACTAATTTTGACATTTTCTGTTAAACACTATTTTATTTCATTTTAAAAATGCTTATAACACTAAATTAATTTCACAACCATTAATAATCACAGCCTTCAAATTTTTTTAAATGTCATGAACATTAGAACGATTATATAAATTAGAAGTGAGCTTTCTTAAATATATCCTTTTCTCTAGAAATTCCTTACAGATTTCCAAAAACTGCCACTTAGCACCTCAGCTAAATGATTAGATTTGTGGTTATAGACACGAATACTTTGCCTGTAGAGGTGATATAAGTACTTCATCTTTTGGGTGTGTGGTATGTTAGTTTTCATTCAGAGCTGTAGACCCAGACAACTGTTAGGTATGGGCACAAATATTGATATTTTTTCCTCCACAGAGATGAGAGTTCTTGAGAAAAACAGTGAAGTGCAAGATAGAAATAAAAAGGAAGACTATGAGATGCAGCTGAATAAAGATAAAAGTAATAATTAATCTCTCCTTTCCTAGTTCCAGCAAATGGGATTATCTGGCCAGGTCAGTACCTATCTTGACAGAGAAAAGTGAAATTCTTTCTCAGACACCTGCTTGCAGTTTCAAAGTAGAAATTAACAAACAACAAAATCACAGAACAAAACTATAAAGGAGAAATACTTTTATGCATTTTCTTAAAATTTTTGTCTATAAATTCAGAGGATAATAAATTATTTAAACTATTTAAATTAATAATTGCCCCCATGTTGCTGACATTGTGTAAAGAAAGATTAATTGTAATATTTGTTGAATTAAATTTATTAATATCTGTCCAACTTACTAAAAAATAATATTTTTTAATGAATGAATAAAAATCTTCTAAGTCAAAGATTTACAAGAAATGTTTAATATTACTTGGTCTTCTAAAGTAAGGTTATATTTGAAAATATGTAAAGTCCAGTTTCTCTAATGTATTTGTTTTTTAGTTCATTCATATTTACCATCTGCAATTATTAAATTATTCAAACAATTTATTCATTCCAATGTCTTCTTGCTTCTATTTCATTCAATTCCTAATCACCAGATGAGACAGTATTCTGGAAAACCAATATTTATTTCATTATTCTTCTACCTCATATATCCAGTGCCTTCTAGTTTATATCCAAGGCCCTAAAATTAGAAATAAAGGTTTCCCTAACCTGGATCTAGCCAATCTATCTCACCTAATTCCTTGCTTCACTGTATGTTCAATACTGTGGACAAATGGAAGCCAATGATAATCCCGAAAGACACACCCACGAACACCATAAATCCAAATGTTGAACTCACAAAAGATCAAAATCCTGACACCATAACTCTGCAAAAAGTAATTTTAAAAATATTTAAAAGATATTTACATTTTTAAAAGGAGATTTATTTGAGAAACATACAAAAACACAGCAGAACACTTCATAAGCCACTTTACCCAATAACAGGCAATAATAACACAAATTTCAAGTATGAATATTCAGGTATACTGATAGTCACACTGATACAACAGTTATGAGCAGATGAACTATATTCATAAAAAAAATAGGTCGAAAGCGAAATGTATGAATACCTATCACTGTGGTTGATAATAGCGTGTTTTAGGACTGCTGTCCTAAATACTGTGAGGGATGAACTAAGTCTTTTGACATGAGTGATCGAAAACTGGAATGGGTCACCACTGTACCAATCACCCAAAGAGCCAAGATCTCAAAAAATTTTATCTTTCACAAACGCAGATGTACAAAAATTGTCTTCATTTACTGAGGAAATTCCAATATTTTTACATACGTGCTCCAATGCTTACACTCGAAGTCAATGTTGTGATAATGCACTTTCATGGAATCATATTTACAAAAAATGCATAAAACAAATTAGACATTTCTAGAAGTCTCTACATGATTTATACTTCCAGTATTGGAAATGATGCAAAGATAAAATACATATCACAGAGAACTGAAAAAGAAAAAAAATGCTGAGAATGTAAAATACTGGGAAAAAAACTGAAAAAAAGAAAAAACCAGATCTACAATGAACTCAAACAAATTTACAAGAAAAAAACAAACAACCCCATCAAAGAGTGGGCGAAGGACATGAACAGACACTTCTCAAAAGAAGACATTTATGCAGCCAAAAAACACATGAAAAAATGCTCACCATCACTGGCCATCAGAGAAATGCAAATCAAAACCACAATGAGATACCATCTCACACCAGTTAGAATGGCAATCATTAAAAAGTCAGGAAACAACAGGTGCTGGAGAGGATGTGGAGAAATAGGAACACTTTTACACTGTTGGTGGGACTGTAAACTAGTTCAACCATTGTGGAAGTCAGTGTGGCGATTCCTCAGGGATCTAGAACTAGAAATACAATTTGACCCAGCCATCCCATTACTGGGTATATACCCAAAGGACTATAAATCATGCTGCTATAAAGACACATGCACACGTATGTTTATTGCACCATTATTCACAATAGCAAAGACTTGGAACCAACCCAAATGTCCATTAATGATAGACTGGATTAAGAAAATGTGGCACATATACAGCATGGAATACTATGCAGCCATAAAAAATGATGAGTTCATGTCCTTTGTAGGGACATGGATGAAATTGGAAACCATCATTCTCAGTAAACTATCACAAGAACAAAAAACCAAACACCGCATATTCTCACTCATAGTTGGGAATTGAACAATGAGATCACATGGACACAGGAAGGGGAACATCACACTCTGGGGACTGTTGTGGGGTGGGGGGAGGGGGGAGGGATAGCATTGGGAGATATACCTAGTGCTAGATGACGAGTTAGTGGGTGCAGCACACCAGCATGGCACATGTATACATATGTAACTAACCTGCACAATGTGCACATGTACCCTAAAACTTAAAAGTATAATAATAAATAAATAAATAAATAAAAAGAATCAAAGTGAAAAAAAATCAAAAAAAAAAAAAGAAAAAAAAAAAGAAAAAACCTCCAGAAAACTAAAAAGAAAATTTAGCATTTGAAAAATGTGTATTACAAGGATAGATTATGGGCAGTTGCACTGAGATGATAGTTCATAGGAGCTGGCTGATTTTCACAACATTAACAATATTTTGAACCCTAGCATCACAATGAGCAGCTGATTTGTTTTCTTTCAGGACATGGCTTTTCTCAGACAAAATGTTCACCTTCACTTCCTGCATGGTGCTGGCTCTTTTTGAAATGCTTCTATGATTTGATATATACAGACATGAAGATTTTCTATTACATTTTCCCGTCTTCTGTGCCATGCTTCTGTGTTGTTTTGCATACACAGAAATCTATTCCACATGCACTTATATAAGACCACAAATTTGGCAGAAACAATACTGGTGATCAAACAGCAACACCATTGCTTAAGTGTCTTTTTATCCTACCATTCATATAATTATTTATGCATCAGTCAGCAACCTCACGAGCTTCTTCAGGCAGCTTCAATTCATTAGAAGCTCCTGGAATATCATCAGCTGAAGGAAATGCCAACGCAGGCAATGACGCATTTTTAAACTGAAGTTCTCATTGTTGCTGTAACATGTGGCCAATCCTCTCATCTGAATTTTCTGCCAAATGCATTGGCTGAATGGAAAAAAAACAAACTTTATTGGTAACACCTTGAAATTCACTTTTAAAGCCTTGATTGCACCTAGTTCTAAATGTGTCATTATAGCTTGGGGATTCAAGTGAAATTCATTTTCTTCTGCAAAAAGACAGTAACAAGGTAATTGTTCTGCCTAACAATGCAACTATCCTGTGATTGGGATTTTCAGGATTTTAGATGTTAGCAGTTTTAGACTTTAGGAATATTGATCTTTAGGAAATTTGATCTTTTGGGATCTTATGGCACTCAGAATTGTGTCTTTCAGGATTATGACCCAAACCTGAACAAATCTGTCCCTTTGAATATAGATGTATCTGTGTTTCTGCCTTAAGCAATATTCATCCCTCTTTCGAGAAAGTCTTCTCATTGTTTCAGCACCCAGCCAAATCCCACCCTTTACTTAAGGAGCAATTCAAGTCTTACCCAAACTCTCCTTAGGTCTTTCTATCCTGTGAGTAAAAATGGGGTTCATATTTTTGCATAACGTATTATTCTATAACTTAGTGACTTTTAAAAAAACTATTAATCACACTTATTAGTATTTCTCTTTGTTTCTTGTATTAGGAATTTGGAAGAGGGTTGTCTGAGCAGTTCTGGCTCAATATCTCATGAGGCTGCAGTCAGATATGGGTCAGGACACAGTCATCTGAAGACCTGACTATGTGTGAAAGATACGCTTACTCACATGGATGGCAAGTGTGGGCTTTTGGTGGGAGGTCTCAGTTACCCTCCCTGTGGGCCTTTCCATACAGCTGCTTGGTTTTCCTTAAGACATGAAGTTTAGTTTCTCCCACAATAAAAAAAACCAGGTGGAAGCTGCAATGCCTTTTATGTCCTAACCTCAGATATCATACACCATCGCTTCCACAGTATTCTTCTGGTCACATGGGTCAGCACTAATTAATGTATATGGGCTCTACCCAAGGACGTGAATATCAGAAGCCAAGGACTGCTGGGAGGCCTTTGGGAGGCCAGATACCACAGTTTCAATTGTAATAAACGGACTCTTTAGGGCCTGCTTCTACCCACTATTTGAAATACCTGGAGTCCCTCAAAGTTTCCCTTTATTATTTCTAAAAGAGTATCTCATATGGATTGAAGCACAGAGTTCTCTCAGATACCACGCAATCACTGCCATTTTTTTCTCTCTTTTGGCTTCAGGCTTATAAAATCCCATGAAGGCCCCTTTCTTCAATATCTGGCACAAATCCTGATCATTGTGACTGAATATGCACTATGCACATGCCCCACTGGGCCAAATCCTCTCTGCTGTGCCAAACATGATGCGGTGCCCAAAGCTGTGAACCTTGGGAGGCCTCCCGTATGCTTGATGCCATCAGGTGGCAGGCACTCTCTGTTGTCTGTTCTCTGCACATGTAGGGGAGAATGAATCCCAGGGAGTCAGCCCGCATGGCACAGTACATTATATGGTTATGGAGCTCCCAGTGATTTCAGACCTTTTGATAAGAGAGCCCTTTCATGTGTTACCTCAGTTTTCCTAGCACTTGACCTAAGTCGTTTCAGGCTGAAGGATGAGCTGAGTGATAGGCATTATTCTATATTAAAAACAGCTCTTCACTTCCAGTATCTGTCATGTTATTGGGCATAGCTATGTGCCAAATTTCTTTCTCCCTTGTAATAGTTATTTCCCAAGAGGTTTGTTTTCTCATAAAAATCTGTCTGTATGTGTCCTAAAGTTCATTCAATTTAGGTTCAACTGGGACTCCAACTACACTCCTCCTGCTAATATCCTTAAAAGGTCTCTAGTCCCAGAAATGGAAAATCTTTTTTATTGGGATAAACAGAAACTTTTCCTAGGCTTGACTCTGAGGGATGCTGTTACCTACACAATAAATAGCCAAGAGCCACCTGTGTAAAGACTTTCCAGAAGCTCTAATGACAGAAGTAGTGTAATCAAGGTTGATTTAACAACTCTTGTGAAAAGTTAATTTAGAATAGTTTTATCCTTTCCCTCACAGTATCACTTAAGGAGGCAAAGAGACTAGTGATATAGTTCATAGGTTCTGAAGAAAAACAGGCTGAAATTAAAAGCCCAGTTTCTCCACATAGCAGCAAAATACACTCGGTAAGTTACTAAGTCTAATTTTCCTCATCTGATATCATATGGTTATCATAAGAATTACCTAAGACTGTTCAAGTCTGTGTTTAAAAGTAAATGATAGGAACATTCACTACTATCATTATCATCCTAATAATTACTGATACTATCCCATAACAAGGCTTCTCTACATTCTGTAAAACTCCCTTTTGTAGCTTAGGGGCTAATAGTGGACTAAGGTCCAGCCTGTAGCTGATTTTCCAGGCCATACCATCAACAGTACCCTCTTTGTCCCCAGAGTCAAATTTTAATTTTGGATCTTCAGGGCACAAGCAAGAGGGAGATTGAATCTCAACTTACCTCCAGTCTTTATTATGGGAACTGGAATAGACAAAACTCTATTGTTAATATCAAATTTGAAATCAATTTGAAGCAATTTGAAAGGCAAGATCATGGAGTTTCTGACTACATTCCCTGCTCTGCACTTCCTTCTTGGTGGTTGTCTTCCTCCCCCTGCCTTTCCTCAGAATTCATCAATCAAAATCTCCCTGGAACTAGGCTTCTCAAAGTACAGTCCCTACAGTACTTGTCACTTCAAGAAGGAAAGCATAATAGTTGAAATTATGATTCCCAGGCCCCACCTCTCTTTCTCTCTCTCTCTCTCTATATATATATACACACACACATAAAACACACATGTGTGTGTGTGTATATATAACACGCACATAAATATATATATTATATATATATACATATATATAATGTGTGTGTGTGTGTGTGTGTTTTCTTTCTCAACACACTTCTAAGGTGACTGATGTGCAGGGAGCTTGGATCCAAACTTTGAGTAGCACCACCCTACTGCACAAAAAGTTTGGGAGCTATGGAATCAAACCATCATTAATTAAACCTCATGTTTAAAAGACCAGAAAAGCTAGGCTTGACATGGCTTACCAAGTAAAACTGGACTTTTAAATTACTAAAATTTTGCTTTTGCTGTGGTCGTGTGCCACAAGAAAAAATGGTATTAATGAAACAGTAATGAAATGGTTGGTTGTTCCAACTCACAGTTCTATATGTTTATTACACACAATATTAGGGAAGAACTTCATGATCGGCCACTAGTTTGGTTCACCTCAAAGATACTTCTAGGATAGTGCCTTGAAATGCTGGATAACTTGGTAGCTGTTCCAATGATTAGTGCTTCCCCATCTTGGGTTTTGCCCATCTTTTTTGCTATAAATGACTTTCTATTTCTCCTCCTCTATCAATTTGTATTAAGTATGGGAATCATACTTTCTTTCCTATTATCCTAGCCACCATTAAAATATTTTACTATAGCAACCATTTGCTTAGAGTGAACCTCATCTCACCTACTATTTCTATTACTGTCAATAAAAAAGCTTTTCTTCCACAATTACAAGCACAAATGTCCTACAGTCTGATATACCTTTAAAAATGGAATCCATATGGTCGTGGGGCTTTTTCCTTGGTTTAAAACACCTATGTACCCATCACCAAGCATTCCCCCACAATTGTAAGACATTCTTTGCCTTGATAGAGCAGATGTTATTCCCTGTGGATCCTGTAGGCTTCAATCAACACACTTTTTTCTCTATTTTCCATCCCTACCTCCTTTTACATAATGCCTTGGTGGAAAGTTCCAGCTAGGGTCAAAACGTTCTTTGCCTAATGCTGGCAGGGACCCTCTGGTCTCCAGGGAAGACCGTCACTTTTCCCTTGGAAACTAAACAGTCTTTTCTACTAGCTGCAACAATATTTCTAACCCAGTTTTCTATTGCTATGCACAGGCTTGGGGATATATAAATAATCTCTGGCAGTACACATTTTCTCTATGCTCATGCTATTATCTGTTTAATACAAGGCAGTTAGTTCTAATCTTTGGGTAGCAATTACTCCATGCTATAAATAGATGCCATACTAGAATTACTAATTACCCAGAGAAACCCAAGGAATATAATTTCTGTTTCACAGAGCACACCAGCCTGAGGATTAAGAAAAATCATAATGGCAGTATATTATTTCTCTAATTTGGCTCTGTTTCATGACTGTGGAATTTGCAGGCTTCCTTTTCCTTGGTGCCCATACACAGAAACTTCTGAGCTCTCACATTGCCTCTGCCAGTCCCTCCTTCCCTACTTTGGCTCTGACACACTGTGGTGGTCCAGATGGCTTCTGTCTGTGAAACCCCTTCCAGGCCCCTCTCCATAGGCAGGGAAGGTAGTGCCATTTCACACTTATGCCCTCTGCAGTCCAAGGTACTCCAAGGGAAGCCCCTCTTCCTCATGATAAAGTTACACCCTGGGAGCACAAAGCACAGCTGCTTTGTGGTCAGTATATCATCTCCCAGAAATTTTGGAATACTTGTCTTTTCTAGAAAACTTTATTTCATTTTTCCCAAAGCAGCTTTCTCCACATTCCTGTTTGTCCAGGCCAAGCAGTCCATTTAAGTAAAGCATCAAGCTGTGTTCACTCTTTTCTAACACTAGGACTTGACTAATGTAACAAATCTTTTTAGGAAGAGTTTATTCCCAGGATGCTTTTAAGTGCCCCATGCAAATGTATTCTCAGCATGTCCACTTTGTCAGTGTCATAGGAATACACAGGTCCAACTTTTAGGGCAAACAGAGTTTTGCCTTATGCTCAGCTCTCCCCTTCCTCCACCTCTGCCTTTGCAGAGTAGTCAAAATCCAACATTTGGTTGAAGGCACAGTCTTGAGTAAGTTACTAATTTTTTTACGAGACTTTAAGATGCTCAAGGCTAGTGTATTAGTTATCTATTGCTGCCTCACAAATTACCTCAAAATGTCATGACTGCAAACAACAAGCATTTGTTATCTCACAGGCTCTGTGAGTCAGGCACCTGTGAGCAGCTTAGCTAGCTGAGTCTGTCTCAGAGCCTCTCATGAGGCTGCAATCAAGGTGTTGGCCAGGGATGCAGTTATCTCCAAAGTCAATTCAGAGACTTTTTAAAAAAACATTTACAGTGTTATGCCAAGTTAGATATTGATTACATATATCATAAAATTAATAAATTAAGCAAATTTTTATACTTCATAATTCATGTCAAATTTAATAGTCTCTTCACTGATTCTTTGTACTGAGAAAGGGTATTTTCATTTTCCCCCTCATTCTTAAGACTAACAAAGGACATTCTGTAATCTTCGTTTCTTTGGTACCAAGAAGCTCTTATTTATTCCTTATATTTCTCAGCAGCTTTAATTTGGATAAATGTTTTCAGGAATTTTTTTTTTCTAATTGCTTCCAACCTCATGCTCAGGTCATTGCTGACTCTAGACTGAAAACACCAGATTCTCCTCAAATGAGTCTCCCCATAAGAGTTGCTCACAACATGGTAACTGGCTTCCCTCAGAGTAAGGGCTCAAAAAAACATAGGCAGATAAAGAAAGAGAGAGAGACTGATACAGACAGATGGAGAGAGAGAGAGAGACAGAAACAGAGAGAGACACAGAGAGAAAGAAAGAGAAGGAAGGAGATGCTCAGAATTCCTATGCCTGGTTACACGGATTTTGTGTATGTGATTTTTTTCCATTGTAATTTGACAATATTTCAGGATAGAGTCATTTTATAGTGTTTATTAGGAAATTCTAATGAGTATTGGGCTCAAGGAGAACTCTTTAGAAATGGCATGTGACAACTATGTGAATATTAATTCATTGAATTCATTGCCATTACACTGAACACAAAATAATAAATATATCCAAAGTAATTGGCTGTTTAAAATCACATTTGCAAAACAGCCTGTGGTTAAACTGCTTGTTAACTTGGCAGTGGCAAAATAGGACAATTTTATACTGAAGTGGTTTTTATAAAAGGTCTCTGCCAGAACTAAGGACTTTCCTGGAAATGATTTGTAAAAGGCTTTTTGCATAAAGACATACTGCAAATAAGGCCACCAACTTCATATTTCTACACTCATTCTTTATTGTTGTAAGCTGAATAATACCCACACCTCCCCAACCCCAGAGATGTCACATTGTAATCCTTGGGATCTGTGGCCTTATATGGAATACCTACAATGAATAGGTGGCCTTACATGGTAAAAGAGGCTGTAGACATGATCAAATTAAGGGTCTTCAGATGGGGAAATTATTCTGGATTATCTGAATAGGCCCAGTGTAATCACGAGGGTCTTTATAAGAGAGAGAGGTGTGGCCAGGCGCAGTGGCTTATGCTTGTAATCCCAGCACTTTGGGAGGCCAAGTCGGGCAGATCATGAGGTCAGGAGTTCGAGACCAGCCTGACCAACATGATGAAACCCCATCTGTACTAAAAATACAAAAATTAGCTGGGCATGGTGGCATGCACCTGTAATCCCAGCTACTTAGGAGGCTGAGGCAGGAGAATAACTTGAACCCGAGAGGCGGAGGTTGCAGTGAACTGAGATCGTGCCACTGCACTCCAGCCTGGGCGACAGAGTAAGACTCCATCTCAAAAAAAAAAAAAAAACAAGAAGAGAGAGAGAGGTGTCTCAGACTGAGAAAGATGACCAGGTGGTGACACAAGCAGAGGGACAGAGAGAAAGAGATTTGGAGATGATTTACTGCTGACTTTGAAGATGGAGGAAAGGAGCCACAGCCAGGAAATACTATGGCCTCCAGAAGCTAGAGAAGGCAAGCAGATGGATTCTCCCCTAGAGCCTCTAGAAGGAACCAGCCTTGCTGACACCCTGACTTTAGTCCAATGGGACTGATTTTGAACTTCTGGCCTCCAAAATGGTAAGAGACTAAATTCATGTTGTTTTAAGCCCCCAGGTAATTTGTAGTAACTCATTACAGCAGTAATAGGAAACTAATACAGTTATAAAAGAAATAGTGATGAGTCTGTCAGCATTTTTAGAAGTATTCCATGATCGGTTAAATGTCTTGAAGCTTTTTAACCAAACAAGTAGCCAACCCAGTTCTCCAAATACAGAGAGAGGCATCATTTCCACATGATGGAAGAGCTAGACTAAGAGGACGTCCCTCCCCAAGAAGACCTCTCCCTCTTCCAGGTGGAGCTGGGGCTGGGAGCAGAGCCTGAGCATCAGCTGGGATACAGATCCTCTACCAAGGGACACAGAAGGGGAGAAACCCTGGCAGCAACTGTCCCCTGGGATCCCCAGTGGGCAGAGCCCAGGGACTGCAAGCATTATCATCTCCATAGCAACCCATGGATTTTTTTTTTTTTTGGAATATTATACGGTGGCTCTATTCCTGCAGAAAATTGGGATTATTCACCCATTTCTACAAAGAGGTATAAATTAAGAAATATGAAACATATCCATGTCTCCCATGGCCCAAGTTATGCACTCCAATCCTTCCCTGAACTTTTCATTACATGCTGAATTGACCATGTAATGAAATTTCAAACAAGGTTCTTAGAGCTCATGTTAGAGAGAGTTACTTGTAAGACAAAAGTACTTATTTTACAAAATATATATACCTCTCCCACAAATATTCCATATAATTTCAGAATCAAAACTAATTAATGAGACAAAGCTTTAACATATTTCTAGGCACTGTGGCTTTGTTTTATTTAGAAGACATTTTACTATAGCATTTACAGAACCACTTGTGCATGGGAGATGAATAGTTGGCAGACCTCCTTCTTACAGAAAAAGAAGTCTTCAAGGGGACTTCGTAAAAATCTCAGAAATGAAAGTGTATGATAGCGCATTGGGGGAATGCCACTAACTGCTGGGGAGTGATGCTGGTAGGCAGAGGGCATTTTCAGCTCATAATTGGGTTTCAATGGCGTGGCTTGGGAGGCTTAACTGAGGAAAAGACTCAGGGATCAATAGGCAAAAAAAAAAAAAAAAAAAAAAAGTCTAAACGCTAAAAGTAGTGATGTGTACACTGCCTCCAGCTGCCTACCCCTTCTTCTAGCTGACCCCAGAGAGAGGCTCACTGGCAGGGAGGGCTGCTGTGCCTATTCTGTGTCAGGGCAGGAACTCCAAGTGAACACTCCCAGCATGAACACTACTATGTAAACTAAAAAAGATTTCTGTAATTTAATGCTAACAAGAATCTGGCAGAGCCTTGTCCTAAATCCCATGGCACTCTATTCCTTAGTCTTCAAGGGTAAGGAGAAGCCCCTGGTGACTCCGCAACCTCCCATGATCAACCATATTAAGCTCAAGTCTCTGCCAACAGCACCTACCTACAGAAGGACCTGTCCCTATATAAGTGACTTCATGAGGCTGGACTCAGGGGGCCATAATGCCTGTCCACCAAGAGTTTTCCACATTTTCCCTGGTCCTCAATGTCTCCATACTGGACATCCATGATATCATCCTCACCTGAAGGATCCACAAGCTAAACTTCTTTGAGCATTGCTGTCAACACTGCCTGCAACTCTGGAGGAATGCCATCCCCAGTTCTTCTCTTCTTTGACCAACCCACTGCAGGGCAGATGCGCTGCCTCCCAGAGGGTATGTTCACATACTCCCCCTGCATCTGGAGAGTAATCACATGATAGATCTAATAGTGATACAGACTTTTTTGGGTTTTTGGGGTTTTTTTTTTTTTTAACCAGATTCAAGGACCTCTGAAGACACATAGCTGTACCCTCTGCAGACACAACTGGAAAGGGGTCTCAGGCCCTCTGTCGCTTCAGCTCTTCAAAACCTAGAGAGCTTCATCTATGCAAAATAGCCACAGCCCAGTGAGATAACCAAGGGAGAGTCCCCATGTTCCCCATGAGTCCCAGCACCTGAGCCTACTGAGCCCGGGGATACATAAAACACCTATATTGAATAAAACAGTTCAGACTTGCAAAACCATCAAAATAAAGAAGACACTCTTACGGATTTTTCCCACATAGTTTGAGTAGATTTTCATATACTTCCCATGCAACCTCTAGGTAACTTTAATTGAATGAAATACTATCTTACCTCCTGGTCCATGGCCACATCTAAAACTTAAATGACATTTTAACAGAGTGGATTGATTTCACCTCCCTCAAATCTCTTGTTCAGGCCACTCACTCACTCAAGCTGTACTGAGACATGTATATTCAGGACTATGAAAATTGAATTTCTGCCTTGCAGTGTTAGCGTAGAGATTTACATGCTTGTGGACAAGTTACTAACAGTTCTGAATACTAAAAACACCAAACAATCAAGGATGTCCAGTGGTTCTTGGATTTGCATTAAGTGACCACCTTAAGTGCTCAATTTATCATGTAGCTCACAGGTTCTTCTGAAAGGGAAGAGATTTATTATATATTTACTCAAAGACAAAATATTTGAGTAATTGGAAGCCCTGTCTGCCTCACCCTGATTTTATTCTACTCTGATCCAATCCAGGACACACAAGATGAAACTGTTTGCCCCAACATCAGAGTGGAGGCCATCCTATCTCCTCACTGGTGGAGGTAAACATTGGGCCTGCATCTTCAAGATATTGGCCTCAGACCTGGACAACTGCCTTATGAGAAAGAAGAGTTTCTGGTCATTAGAGCTGCGTTGAGACATGAAAGTCAGATGGTCTTTCATGGTGGCACAATCTTATCACTGCAGCCTTGAGTACTGAGGCAAGGGCAGACACACTGAGTCCCCTGCTGGGTAAGATGGGAATAATTTTTAAATACTTCTACTCTCCAATTATGTATGGGTCAGAATGCATAAACCATCATGGAAAGCAAAGTTTCACAAGAGACAAAACAGAGTGGAAGAGGTTGCCCTACAGTCCCCATTTTCTCAATATAATATCCATGGAATATTGTGGCTGCTTGCCATCCTGGCCAAGGACAGAGGTGAAAGCACAAGGGCTAATAAAACTTCTTGCTGTCACTGGTTGTTCCCAGGTGGTATGGTTTAGCTGTGTCCCCACCCAAATCTCATCTTGAATTGTAGCTCCCATGATTCCAACATGTTGTGGGAGGGACTTGATGGGAGGTAATTGAATTATGGGGTGGGGGTCTTTCCCATGCTGTTCCTGTGATAGTGAATAAGTCTCATGGGATCTAATGGTTTTATAAAGGGGAGTTTCCCTGCACAAGCTCTCTCTTGCCTGCTGCCATGTAAGACACATGCCTTTCACCTTCCACCATGACTGTGAGACCTCCCCAGTCATGTGGAACTGCAGTTCATTAAACCTCTTTTTTTTTCTTTATAAATTACCCAGTCTCAGGTATGTGTTTATTAGCAGCGTGAGAACAGACTAATACAACAGGATTTGTGTGGAGGATTTGCCTCTCCTCCATGACTTGCTGCCATCTGGGTGGTGGTTGGCCATTCACCAACATGCTGCCCCTTATCCCACACCTTGCCTCCTTCTGATCTAGCCACCACTACACTGTTCACCAAGGAAGTCTCCTTCTTCTGTGTGCCATCCAGACACCTGGGCTATTGCTATGACTCCCAGTTTAAAAACTACTATAAAGAGCATTGTTTGAATTATTTAGCTTTTGTATTCTTCTGGTCTGCTAATGTTTAGATACAAATCTACAGCCAGATGCAGAAAGTTAACCCAAACACGTGGCAGAAAGAGCATCCACTCAAACTAACCCCATGGTCAGAAAAAAAAAGTAAACTATGTGGCTAGAAAAGCAATTATTGCAGGACTGGCTACATCATTTATGGGTCCAGTGTAAACTAACAGTGTGGGGGCCCTGGTTCAAAAACTATAAGAATGTCAAGGTGGTGACAGCAGAGCATCAAACCGAACATGGGGTCCTTCTAAGCACGGGGCCCTGTGCAACTACACAGGCTGCACACACAGGAAGCAGCCCTGATTATGCGAAATCATTTCCCACTTCCCAAATTAGGAGTTTTCACCAAGAATCCACCAGAACATGAGAGGCCTTTCTTCTCAAAAATCCACAGGAAGCCTTGGCACACTCCAGCTGGAGAAGAGAGCCTATACATAATGGAACCAGCGTCTGTTATTCTGCTGAGCCTGACCCAATGTGGCTACACCTAGGCTGTTACATTTTTTAAAAGATCCTGATCTGGGAGGAAGTTCTAGACACCTCCCTTTTATTCTCACCTTGCTTGTGCTTGTTCTAGTCTTTGTAGTTTCCGCCTTCCTGGCTCTATAACTCAGCTTTGATATCTGATTCTGGTGCCTCAAGCTTGGTAATCATCCAGATGACCCCTTCTGACTTCTCAGACTCTAGTTTCAGCTCTGGCTGGTTTCAGCTTTCCTGGCTCCTCAGGTTTTGATATCGCACATCTCACATGAGACACCCTCTCTTTCTGTTTCCTCCCTAGTTCATTGTAATCTCACTGACCAGACTAGCCTTCTTTCCCCTATTACACAGGGAAGGCAAAAACTATGAAGGTGGCATATGCAACCATGACCTAGTAGTTACTTTCTTTAAAAATAGTCACTTAAAAACCTTTACATGAATCAGGGAGTACATTGGTATTCCCTGAGCTCTCTTCTCCTTTCTATGGCCTTTTCCCTAAGTGTCACATACTTTCTATAAATTAATGACCCACATCTCTGACTTCATCCCAAATTTCAAACCCCTACATGAGTTCTTAATGACTATTTTTTAAGAAAGTAACTATTAGGTCCTGGTTACATATGCTACCTTCTGATTGTAGTTTCTTTCTTTACTTGCCTGTTAACCTCCTTCTTGAAATGCTGTCTTTTAACTTTACCATCGTACTTTCCTTTTCTTCCTCATACCCCGTTGAAGTGCCTTCTCTTTTTTCTTTTCTAACTAGTCTTCCTCCTTCTACTTTGCTTCCTCCATCTCTAGTACCACAACTACCATGTTCTTACTTTACTTTGCTGTAAATGTCGACATGGCACAACATACATTCCTGAGCTCTCTTCTCTTTTGTATGACCTTTTCCCTAAGTGTCACCACATACTTTCTACAAATTAATGACCTCCATCTCTGGTTTCATCTCATATTTCAGGCTCGCATATTTTACTGCTTTTCTGTATTCATGTATTTTGCTTATCAAACTGGCACACCTTGAGGTACTCCCTGATTCTAAAAAGACTGTTATTCCCTCAGTCTTTCCCATCTTGGTAAGAGTAAACGTCAAATGTATTAAGCTAAAAACCAAGCAGGAATCAGTTATTCTGCTCTCTTCTTCACTCATTTATTCCTATTAGTAAGGGCTACTGTAGAGTACTACTGAATATATCTTCTGTCAATAGCTTCTCTCCAAAGCCTCTGCTATCTCCCTTATCTGAACCATTATAAAAGAATAAACCTTATTCTTATAAGGTTATCAACTCCGAAGAGTCGAAGTTCTCCTGGCTTTAAGTCTGCTGTAGGAATCATATAAGAATAGAAGCCTAAATCTTCAGAGTCTGTATGTTTATAGCTTCAATATCATTGGTGGCCAATTGCTTTGATGGTAAGAGAAGGGTTGTTAACCTCGTCTCTTATGTACAGAATACGTAGGGATGGGAGGGCAATTAAAATTAAGATGATGGCGGGTAAAATAGTTCACACAGTCTCAATTTCTTGGGCATGTATGGTGCTAATATGAGTTAATTTTGTTCTGAGTATTAGGGAAATAGTGTATAGGACTAGGGAACTAATTAGGAAAATAATTATAAGAGCGTGATCATGGAAAGTGAGTAGTTCTTCTATAATAGGGGATGTAGCATCTTTGAAGGCCTAATTGAACTGTATGAGCCATTAAGACATATAGGCTTTAACCTATAAATTAACTTTGACAAGGTTATGTAATAATCTTACTAATATCTTATCAAGAGAGTCATAGAAGTTATGGGATTGGCTTGAAACCAGTTTCTGGGGGTTCGAGTCCTTCCTTTCTCATTTAGGTTTTCACATAGGCTGGCTCTTCGAATGTATGGTAAAGTGGTGGACAGCCGTAAAGCCACTCTGAATTAGTAGATGGTTGTTCAATTGCCAGTACTTTTCGTTTTGAAGCAAAGCCTTCTCAGATCATAAAGATTATTAGCATAACTGCTGTTAGTGAGATAAATGGGCCTATGGATGAGATAATATTTCACGTGGTGTATGCATCGGGATAATCAGAGTAACATCGAGGCATACTGGATAGGCAGAGGAAGTGCTGCAAAAAAAAGGTTAAATTAACACTGACGAATATAATGGTGAAGTGGATTTTCGCGTAGGTCTGATTAAGTGTATAACCTGAAAATAGGGGGAATCAGTGGACACAGCCTCCTATAATGGCGCATACCACTCCTATTGATAGAACATAGTGGAAATGGGCTACAACATAGTATATGTCGTGTAAGACAATATCTAGTGATGAATTAGCTAATACGATGCCGCTTAAACCTCCTACTGTGAAAGGAAAATGAATCCCAGGGCTCAGAATATTGCGGAAGATCATTTGATGCTACCGCCGTGCAGGGTAGCTAATCAGCTAAAGACCTTGACGCCAGTAGGGATAGCAATAATTACGGTAGCAGAGGTGAAGTATGCTTCTGTGTCTACGTCTATTCCTACTGTAAATATATGGTGAGCCCATACGATAAATTCTAAGAAGCCAATTGATATCATGGCTCATATTAAGCCCATGTATCCAAATTGTTCCTTTTTTCCAGAATAATATGTTACAATGTGGGAGATTATCCCGGAGCCTCGTAGGATAAGTACATAGACTTCAGGGTGATCAAAAAATCAGAATAAATGTTGGTACAAAATAGGGTCACCCTCTCCAGCAGGGTCAAAAAAAGTAGTGTTGAGGTTACTGTCAGTTAGTAGTGTAGTAATAGTGTAGAAATGCCGGCGGCTAGGACTGGGAGGGAAAGGAGTAGAAGGACTACCGTAATGAGGATTGATCAAACAAAAAGGGGTGTTTGATACTGGGATATAGCTGGGGGTTTTATGTTAATAATTGTCGTAATAAAGTTAATGGCCCTTAAAATAGAAGAGACACCTGCCAAGTGGAGCGAGATGATGATCAGGTCCACAGAGGCTCCTGCATGTGATGGGTTTCCTGCTAAAGAGGGATAAACTGTCCAGCGGGTTCCAGCACCAGCTTCTACTATTGAAGACGCAAGTAGGAGTAGAAAAGATGGGGAGAGAAGTCAGAAGCTCATATTATTTATCCGGGGGAATGCCATATCGGGTGCACCAATTATCAGAGGGACTAGCCAGTTGCCAAAACCCTCAATTATGATTGGTATCACCATAAAGATTATAACGAATGAGTGGACAGTAACAATGACATTATAGATCTGATCATCTCCTAGCAGAGTTCCTGGTTGGCCTAGTTCTGCTCGGATTAGAAGGCTTATAGCAGTGCCAACTATCCCCATCCATGCGCCGAAGAGCAGGTATGGTGTTCCGATATCTTTGTGGTTAGTTGAAAACAATAAACGATTGATGAAGATAGGTGGTGGTGGTAGGGGGGGTGGTTATCATATAAAAGAATAAGGTTTATAGGTTTATAAAGAATAGGCTTATAAACCTATTCTTTATAAACCTATTCTTTATTATAAAGAATCACTTGAATGATATCACTTGAATTATATCACAAGTGGTATCACTTGATTTCTGTGTAAAATAATTCTTAAAATGTCCAGGCATGACCCTTTCTCCAGTGTGAAGGCACTCAAGTGATCATGGGCCCTTTTGAAGTTGAACTGGGAGAGTCAAAAATAGGTTTATAAACCTATTCTTATAAAAAAGTAAATCAATTCTTTCCAGAATTACAGCAATAGCCTTCTAAATGGTCTCCCATCTTAAGTTTTTCCACTAAATCCACTCTTCAAATAGGACCAGAGTTATCTATTTAAAAAACATAAATCAGAAAATGTAATTTCTCACTTAGAACTCTCCAGTGTCTTCTCATTGAATTTAAAATAAAATTCAAATGCTTTACAATTCTCACACTTTCCTCTCCCACTTCAAGTCCTACCACTCTCTCTTTAAGTCAATTTGTTTGACAACACTGCACTTCACTCTTTTCTCAATCACACCACAGAGACTTTGAATTTGCTTTGTCCCATTATTGGAATATTTTTCCCAGATCTTCACATAGTTGAAACCTTCTCAATTATTACTGAACATGGAGAAGTATTTGTGGCAATGCTATCAAATGTGGCCTGTCCTACCATCTGATTTCTCTATCTCATCCCCCCACCACTGCTGCCTTTTATTTGTTATTATTTTTTCTTGCTTATTTGTGTGTACATTTTTTGCTTTCTCTATTTCTTTTTCCTTTTTCTGTTCTTTCTCTTTTCCTTCTTTTTATGTGCACTTATTTATTGTTTGTTTGTTTATCAAGGCAGAAATCTTTCTTTGATTGTCTGTTTTGTCCACCAATGTGTCCCTAGAAGAGTTGGCACACAGTATGTATTCAATATATACCTGCTGAATAAATAAGTTAAAAAAGTTAGGAAGGATACTGTGATTCAACAATATGTGGGACAACAGATCACAACCCACAGGCCAAATGTGGCCACCACCTGTTTTGGTAGATAAAATTTTATTGGAATACAACTATGTGTATTTGTTTACAAATTGTTTACAGTGCCTTTTGAACTATGACAGCAGAGCTGTGTAGGTGCAAATAAGACCATATAGCTCACAAAGCTGAAAGGTTTACTATCTGGCCTTTTAAAGGAAAAGTTTTCTAACCTCTGCAATAACACATACCAGGCCAAGTTAACATTCAATTTAAAAGAAACACAAACATTGTCAGGAACTGTTTCTGAAAAGGTATATAATTTTCTGTTGCAGATGACTTTGCCCTGAATCTTAGAGAACTTGTCTCCCTTCCTCTGGAGTTCATGTATCTTACCAAGGTCTCCAGGGCACTAACCATTCCTGCTTATCTAGTGCAGTCAGCATGATGTCATCAATATAATGGATCTATGTGACATTCTGTGAGATGTCAGAGAATCCATATCTCTTTGGAATATATTGTGTCAGAGAGGACAAGCATTGACATAACTCTGGAGCAAATCTATAAGTGAATATTGGTGTTCATTCTATACAAACTTGAACTTTTTCTAATCCTTCTTTCTAGTTGAAATAAAAAGGAAGGCATTCCCCAAGTCAATGGCTGAATTCCATATACTTAAGTACTTATTAATCTGTTCTAGCAATAATACCACAGTCAGCATGGAAGCTGTAAATGGAATGTGATTTTATTAAGTTTGTGACAGTCTACAACAAGCTGAACAAAGTAAGTCACCAATTTGACTATCAGGCCCCTACATAAAATGGATAAATGCTGGAAAATTAAATGGTGACATAATAAGGAGCACCATCCCTGTAACTTTTAGATCTGTAACTGAAGCACTAATCCCAACCATTTCCTGCAAGGTGTTATAGTATTTTTCAATTGAATATCTTGGTCAGGGGGCTGTGAAGAGCATTTTCAGAGTTTTCCACTTGGCACTGGTATTCACTGTGATAACTCTTACTTCACAGGTCAAAGACTCAGATGGATGTTATCCAACTGCCAAGAATATCATTTCCTATTATACACTCAAAGACCAGGGAAATAATAATTAGGTGCTTCTACCCAGGAACCCAATAGCTTAACTTTTAGCCAGGACTCCATTTATTACTTAGCCCTTGTTACTCCCTACTCTCTCAGGGAACAATAATGAGCTTTGAGTCCCCTAGTATGAATATCAACTTGAATTCTCTGTAAAATCATTCTAAAAATGTCCAGGCGTGACCCTTTCTCCAGTGTGAAGGCACTCAAGTGATCATGTGCTCTTTTGAGGTTGAACTGGGAGTCATTGCAGTACATACTGGCAGCTCTTTCCTCTAGAAAATCTGGCTACTTCTTCTGTCAGTAGTTGCTGTATTTGAAAATTAGCTCAGATCTGGAAACTGAGCAAGGAATTATGATTGCTCATTGAAGTGACTCCCTGCAGCCTCCTGCTCTTCCATTCTTACCATGTTCTGGTTCTAGATATTAAGCAACACCCTTGTTGGCTGCCCATCTATTTTTCCTCTGTAGCCATCCTCTATTAACTATCTCCCTGAATCTTGACTGGCCCTCTGAACTTCTGAACTTTCTGATTGTTATAGTTATTGTAACCTCCTGGTTTCTGACTTTAAATGGTACCCCCTGGTGTTTATTATTTTGGTGCCTCATCATCCACATGGTTATTAAAGAGCCCAGGTCTGTGGGTCCCTCACCTGCTATCAGCCCTAACCTAAAGAGAAGATACACTACTGAACTTCTCAGTGATGCTAAAGACCCTCTCACCAGAACATTCCTCACGGCCTTAGTGATAGAAGATAATCATCTGGTGGGCCTTCTGGCCTTGCACAATATATCCATTCCAGTATGTCCACATGCCTGAAACATTTTATTCTATTTCTACAATATAGCAAGGAAATTAATGAATTTCTACTTTACTCAGCATGGCCCTTCGATTTTCCATACACTGAATGGCCACCTCAGCAGTAAGTTTTCCTCATTCCCTTCAGTCCTTGCAAGGTACTAAATCACATCTCCTGAGAAAGTACCACCAAGTAAATGAATTTTCAAATATCCTGCCTTATATTCTGCTCCCCTTGATCAAAAAAACCTCTAATCTAATGTAAAATTATCTTTGACCATGCAGAGAGGAAAGGCCACGTGAGGACACAGCAAAAAAGCGGTTGATCATCTGCAGGCCAAGAAGAGAGCTCTCATCAGACAACAATTCCACTGGCACCCTGATCTTGAACTTCCAGTCATTAGAATTTGAGAAATAAATTTCTGTTGTTGAAGTCATGCAGCCTGTGGCATTCTATTATGACAGACTTGGTTGACTAATACATGACTCCAGGCTGGTCTTTCTACAGAAGAGGAGGGGATTTTTATAAGCTACCAAAGTATTTAACTGTTAATCACCCTCAGTGTCAATACAAATAGTAGTAACTAGGCAACTCCACAGTCCTTAAAAAGGAGTTGTTCTCCACATATCTCATAAATGCCTTAAACATTGCACCAGCAAAATCATTTCTCTATACCAGCACATTTTCCCAGGGCCCTTCAGGAATTAGGCCATTATTTTGGGATGGGGATTATCCATGCTGCACATTCCCCTTAAAACAAGCTCATCTTTGTTAGTCAGGTAGAGAGTGACTCATTCTCAAAACTCATCTTATTTTCTAAATAAATCAATCCTAGCTACATTTCTGTCAGTTCAGGTCCTCCAGTAAGGAAAAATCAAAATACAATTAGACAGTCAAGAGATTTATTGCGGTGGCTCTGTGAAAGATAAAAGCGGGAGTAAGAGTGACAAGAAGAGCCTTTAAACCACCCTATAGGTCTGACACTTGTGAAAGAAGAGAGGGAAGAAAAAATGAGTTAGAAGCAATCTCTGAAAACTGCAGTTCCAAGAACGTCTTGGCCAGGCCAGGTCAATGGTGGACTCTAAGAACCAGTTGCTCTTGGAGAAATCTCACTTTGAGCATTAATGGTCTGGTTCTTGCATTCCCACTAAGCTCAATCATTGACTCACATCAGCCTGAGGTATTGACTCAAATGTGTAACAGCTGGGGCTATAAATCAACTATGCTCCCCTCAGCAGGTCCTCTTGAAGGAGATTTGAATGGCCTACTTCCATGGCCAACATAGTGTGAGCATTAATACTCTGACTTAATTAAAGAGTGAAACTCAAATGCTGCTATTTTCTTACTAAACCCATTTCTTTTTCTGCCTCTCCTGAGCACTATATTCCCCCCCGTCCTTAAAGGTGGTGGGGCCATATGACTCCACTTTGGTTGATGGAATAGGTGCCATTTCAATCCCTGGTCCCTTAAATCTCCCACAAGCTATCCTCCACTCTCTTTCCACTTCTGAGGCAAGCATGCAGGTCATGTGTTGAACAGGCACCAAAAGATGAAGGGAGAGGATGAGCTTCCACATCACTATTTTGAAGAGATATGCCAGACTGCCATGGACTATGTGATGTGAGCAAGCAACAAATCTTCACTGAAATAAGATCGATATTTAAGAGCTGTTTATTTCAATAATTAGCCGGCTTTTTTTTTAATGTTCTAGGAGATAGCCTACTATTTTGATAGAAACATTGCTAAATAGGCAATTTTTTAAATTGTCTTTTGGTTACTTAGCTAGAGCCATCATGTTCAATGTGTGTTGAGAGGCTTGAATGAAAAGAAGGTGGAACATAGAAACTAACAGTTATTTATTCTTATCATTATTATCTGTCCTATCTTTTATAGTGATATTCTGTAAAACACAGCCAACTCTACTAAATAATCAAATAAAGTTCTTAATAACCAACGTAATATATACTTTTTAATCTCTTAGACAACTTCTTTGAGATCAACTTGCAAAAATATGACTCACTGGTATTCTTTAAAAATGAGAATGACCACAATGTCTAACATCTAAGTCATTCTTGTTCAGATCATGCCTGAACAAAATTAGCATTTTAAAGCACTTTTCAGGTTTTCTCCAAATGATGTATTAATTAAATAAGCCTTTACCTTGTATTTCCACAATAACTTGTGAAAATTGTGTGTAATGTTGCAGGACTGTGTGAACAGTTATAGAAAATCTTTTTAAACTCAGTGAAATAGATACAATCAACTTTATCTCCAAGCTTTTAATATGCAATGGTTGAATCATTTTTACATGATTTGTTAATCTGAGAAGTAAGTGCCAAATCACAAGTGAAATGATTTGTAATCATCTAAAATCTATTATACTTCACCTACCCAAGAAACTAGAATCTTAATACTTTGCAAGTTGCCAGGATGGCCTGTGTTCAACATATCATAGAAGTACAAAAGTTATTATTTCATTTCATGTTTTAAAAATCCATGGTCTGTCTCACCTATCACCTTAAAGGCACAAATGTCTGCTAATTGTAGTAATTTTTCAGTGCTTCTACTTTTAGCAATTTCCTCTAATAATTACACCTAGATTGACTAACCAATTACTTTGCTTTATGATTTCTTCATTTTGTCCTGGAACTAATCCCCCATAGATACTGAGGAACTACTCTACACAAATCTTCACTGCTGCTTTATTTGTAATAATACCAAACTGGAAATAAATACACTTCAATGGGTGAATGGATAGATAAACAAATTGTGGTACATTCATATAATAGAATACTACTCAGCAATAAAAGGAGCAAAGTTTTGATAGATACAATAACTTGGATTGATCTCAATGAGATTATGCTGAGTAAAAAAAAAAGCCTATCCCAAATGATTACATACATTTGGGATATGTATACATACATACAATTTATGATTCTATTTATATAGCTCTCTTGATATGACAAAACTATGGAAGTAGACAAGAGATTAGTGGCCACCAAGGATTAGTGGCCACCAAGGAGAATAGAGTGTAAGTATAAAAGCTAACACAAGGGAGTTTTTGAGGTTGATGAAACCATTCTGTGTCTTGATTGTGGTGGTAGTTACACAAATCTACAAATGTGATAAAATTTTATAATATGCCAAAAATAGCTCCAGTAAAAACTCCTGAAATCCAAATTAAGGTATGTAGTTAATAGTATTAAACCATTGTCAATTTTCTGTATTAGATTATTCTTTTAAAGTTATTAAGACGTTATCATTGGGTAAAGCTGGAAGACTAGAATGAAGGAACTCTATATATCATTTTTGAAACTTCCATGTGAGTCTAAATTATTTCAAGATAAAAAGTTTAAGAAAAAAATACTAATCTCCAGGACTACTCCCAGAGATTCTAATTCAGCAGGTCTAAAGTGGAGCACGGAGATCTCCCCAAGTGGTTCTCATGAGCAGTCATATTTGAAATCCCCCCATATAATGTACAATGTCCTTAAGAGCATCACCTGGCAGTGAAGATGACAGCAGGTTCTACACAACAATTTTCTACAATGCCTCTTATTGCAAGCTGAAGGAATCATGAAAAAGCACAAGATAACAAATCTATGAGGGCCCAAAACAGCATCCAAGGGGGTTCTGGAACTAATACGCCACAGATACTGTACACATATGTTCACTGCTGCTTTATCTGTAATAACCCCAAATTGGAAATAACACTGCATCCCAGTAGCATGGCTTGATTCCCAGTTAGCTTCTAAACTAAGACTAGATGACTTCAAATATTTCAAGCAGCACTCCATAAGCATCAGTTCTTACCCCTAAATGTTTCACATTGCCAATTAGGGGCAGATGAATACAATCTGATATTATGCCAAGTTGGAAGTAATGGTGACATCCTTTTAAGAATATTACAGAAGATTTCTATTTGAAGAGTAGACCTCCCACCTTCAAATGGAGGTAGGCTAAAGGAAAACCTGAGAAAAGGGTCAAGATTTTACTAGAAAAGCTGCATAGAATTTAAAAAGTAATTGAGCCCTAAGGCATTATCTTTTAATTAAAGTCCAAAATGTGATTTATCTTAATGAATATCACTTGCATTCAGTGAATAAGGTCTACAATGTGGTAAGGAGCTCAACACTTCTGTATTGCTTGCATAACATCAACTTCTATCATATGATAATTCTATTATCATGAAGAATATGACTATGTCAAAATATTATCTCTCAATTGTTTTAAGTATTACCATTAATATAAAAATTAGATGGGTAATATTGGTAATAAACACTTGAAACTTTATGTAAGCATATACATTATAAGAAGAAAATTATTCATTTAATAGATACATGTTTTAGTATCTCTACTATATGGAAGTTATTATACTAGATACTGACATTGAAACATATAATATATTGTTTCTTTCCTCAAGAAGCCAGTGTCTATTGGAGTAAATAACTCAACAATTACTATATAGTCCATTGATTATAGTATGGGTGTCTCTTAATCTGAATTCTTGAAAGCTGAGTAGAATTTAGCTAGATGAAGAAAAGGTACATGTGCATTGCAGGGAGAGGAAACAGTTTGAATGCATGGAAGAATACAATTCAATGACATATTCAAGTAGCAGTGACTATATCCGAAATCAATAAACAATGGGGCATTTGAGTATAGGTTTGTGGGTGGCAGAATAACTACCTGAAAGCAGGTCACAGTGGGTGTGTGGGTGTCTCCAGCACAACACTGGCATACAAGGCCATCCTGAAAGTATTCAAGCATTTTGGAAACAGCATTCATACAGTAGTGTTGACAATGGACTGGAATATGATTAAACTGAAGGCAAAGAGAAAAATAAAATTATCGAACCAATAAAATGGGGTGCAGAATTATTCCATATGATTTTCATTATCACTATAACTTATACTGGTCTTTGCACATTGGAAAGCCACATCTTTGTTAAAGCAGTGAAATTAATTAGCAAAAATCCCAAAAGTCAGTTGGGTCACACCTGTAGTCAAACCATCTGTATACAATAATTTTAAGGAAATTTTAAAAAAATACATGTGTAGTGAAGTCTCTGTTAAAAGAAAAACAAGTGTCCTTTGGGTTGAAAATACCATCTGGATCATTTCAAACTTACCAGGTACAAAACATATCACTGAAAAGCCTGAGGTCTGAAATATATAAACAAAAAAATCTTAAAAGAGATCTTAAATCTTTAAAACATTCCCTCCAGAAAGCAGGTTGGCATTTTTCACACTGCACCTGGATTTTCTTACATTAAAATGTCATGTTACTTCCTAGAAGGGATATTGTGAAGATTAACACAATCACGTTTTAAAGCTCTTTGAGTTTGTCAGAGTGAAGTTCTGTAAGTACAAGGTACAACATTCACTGTTCACTGCACAGTTATTTGAATCCTAGTTATGTGGGATATCAGAGTGAAGCAGATAAACTTCCTTTTACCCACATGAAGTAGAAAAATGAAATTCAGTAGAGAATTAGAATTGGTAATGTTTGAATTACTATGCAAAATTGAGGCATTCTTGTTACTTCCAGCTGTCCTAACAGACCCTTCATAATATGGAAAAAGATTTATACCCAAGTCAAGTAATAAAGGAATTTACTCATTGATTTTTAAGGTTGGGGGAGTGAAAGAACTTTCTTGCAAGTTAAAAAAAAAGTGTAGATTAAAATTTTTTTTTAAATATTGGAAAATCAAATTTACTTATTTTAATCAATTTTAGTCAGTCAACAATACACATTCAATAGTCCTTGATGCTAGGCATTCCAAAAACTTATAAAAAGCAGTAAACTCAACAAAAAAATAATCTGAGTCTTTTTTTATCTTTTAAAATACTTAATTTTATAGAGATAAATAGATACATACACAAACAATGGAAATATTATCTGGCGTTTACTAATAATATAGTCCATGAGATCGGTGCCAAACACTGTTAAAGGTGAAGATCTGCTTTTTTTCCCCTTCCATTCACTCACTTAAACAACTTTTATTGATTACCTCATGCAAATGAAAACAGGGTCATATGGCTTGCGTTGTAATTCATTTGTTCATTCAAACATTTATTGAGACCCAGACACTAGGGCAAATATGAAATATAGTAAGCTCAATTTTATGTCTTAAGATTATTTTCCTATAGTGGTGGAATCAGATATGTAAATATATCATAATGTCATATTTTAAGGTGGAATAGTAACTACAATGTATAAATAATACAGTGAAGCTTAAGTACTTAGACAGGAGTTCTCAAGCCTAGCTGCATTTTAAGATCACCAAAAGCATTTTCCTTTAAATAAAATGCAAAGGCCTCATCCATCCCGCCTCAATTCTGATTTAATTGGACTACAATGGAAAACTAGGATGTTGTGTTTTTGTTTTTGTTTTTTTCTCAAAACTTTCACTGAGTGTAATATGTGCCCAGGGTTGAAGCTTCCCCACTTCCACGCTAAATGGTTTGCTTAAAAAACTAATGAAGAGAGTTTAAAAATTGTGTTGAAATTGAGGACACTCTTGAGAAAATCTGTAGGTGAAAAGTGAGATCACTTAAGACACCTATCACTAAAATTGAATACAATATGGTACACGTATTCTAACAATTCAGAAAAATATAGCAGAGCTTTAAATAAAATCCACTAAACCCAGGAACCCAAACCTAGGACTAAGTATACTATGCAAATATTTATCCTTGGGCCTTCAATCTCCAAATTCTTCCAATTACCCAATTAAATTCCAACTAGTCAAAACCTCTAAGGCAGGTCGTGCCATGTTTTATATTTGGAATAAATGAGTGATGATGTAAAGATGTTACATTCAAGAAGCCTGCATTTCAAAACAAAACTGAAATTCCAGGCATCAACAAGAACAGTAAAGAATCTCATGGGATGATCAGATCTTTCTAGCCACTGAAATGTCAGAAGGCAGTAGTCTACACCGGCAGGGAATTCCATCAGGAATTACAGTTCTGGAATTTGGGGTTCTTGCTCAGTTTTCCTTGGTAATAAACAAAAAATAAATGAAATTTAAAAACCCAAGAGTGTGTTCATTTAAGAGTTTTCCAAGAAGTTCAACTTCCAGGTGTTTCTGAGCACAAGATTTACCATGTCACACAACTATGATGAGAATACAAATCTGACAAAAGGTGATCCTTTATTGAGCGAGGCAAAGGGAGGCTTAATAGAAATAAAAACTAAGGACCAAAAAGCAGTATGTTGAAATTTTCAACCATAAAGTATCCAAAAAAGTACAAAGTTTATAGTCTTTTAAAAATATTTTTCCCGTAACATCACACCTCCATGTAATGTTTTAAAGCATGCCTAGCAAGTTGGATTCAACACAATTAGAGAAAAAGAACCATATAAATGAGTAGGTAAGTTTGTGCATAAGGTGATTTAGAACATAGCCACACATTCTCTCCACTTCACCACTCTTCTGCGGGCTTAATGTCTTACACTTAAAAACAGGGTTCTGTTTTTGTTTCTCTGATTGATATATGTAAATACACCTTTGAAATATATCAATAAGTTATAGACCTAGAATGGTTATCAAATACTCATAATAGAATTTTTCAAATCTAAATTGTCTATGTACCTATAGGCTATTGACATGGTGTTTTCTTGATGTTTGAATTGTTAGAAGACAACACAGAATTATATAAACATGTATAGATAAAATTTATGGTGACTTTTCTATAGCTAACAGAAATGAGTGGTCAAAAGCAACCTTTTAACTATTAGCATTATTCATAGAGGAAATAAAGACACTTTTTTATTTCTTTGGGTTTTCTAAAATAGCAAGCTGGATGATTGAATAAGTAAGCTTCTTGTTGAGTATTGGCTCCCATGAGGTATTTGCTTTTTATTACTGATCTATTCCTATAAATCTTTCTCCGTTTTTTTTTCCATCACTCATACAACCCATACTTACTACTGAGACAAGATCACTACCAAAAGAGATATTGGGAGGCTGGAAGTCCATTTCCCAAGCAGTTATGATCACAGAAATCTCCACGTTAACTCACAGCCCCTGCATAAGGAATTCTACTAGATTAGTAGTCCCCACCCTTTTTAGCACCAGGGACTGGTTTTGTGGAAGACAATTTTTCCATGGTTTGGGGGGAGTGCAGAGGGATGGTTTCGGGATGGATTCAAGCACATTACATTTGTTGTGCACTTTATTTCTACTATTATTACATTGTAATATATAATTAAATAATTATGCAAATAATGTAGAATCAGTGGGAGCCCTGAGCTTGTTTTTCTGCAACTAGACAGTTCCTTCTGGGAGTGATAGAAGACAGTGACAGATCATCAGGCATTAGATTCTCATAAGGAGTGCGCAACCTAGATGCTGCACATGTACAGTTCACAACAGGATTCATGCTACTATGAAAGTCTAATGCTGCCACTGATCTGACAGGAGGCCGAGCTCAGGCAGTAATGCGAGTGATGGGAAGCCGCTTTAAATACAGATGAAGCTTTGCTTGCTCACCTGACCCTCCCCCCATGCTGTGCAGCCCAGTTCCTAACAGGCCACGGACTGATACTGGTCCATGGCCTGGGGGTTGAGACCCCTGTACTAGATGAACTGAGACATTTTTTATCATTTTTAGCAAAAGTGTTAATTCCCTGAAATACTCAGAATAACAGTAATGAGTAAGACACAGAGCAATCGGAAATGCAGAGGCTCTTTTTTGTTAGGCTACATGTAAGCTGTAGACAACATCTGACTGCCGCAAAAAAAAAGACAATCTTTTCCCCGGATATGGCAAGGACACTCAGCCTCACTTTAGTCTTTTTAAAGTTCACCCTATACAAAGACAGAGATTACCATCAGTGGTGGTATCTTCTGAAACAAAGGGCAGAAATTGATATTTCTCTTAGTGGGAGGTAATGTCAATATAATAACCCAACCCCTTCTGAAGATGGCAAAAATGTTTTTTCAAGCTGCTACTAAAATCTATTTTGCCTAATTTTCACAAATAAAGAACATGACGGTTTTGTTTCCCTGACAATACTCTTGAATGTAACTGGCCTTCATGCTTTGTCCTCTGGTCTGTGTCCAAGCAACAGTCCAACACCTTAAATTAATCTTTGCATCCAATGAGAAGTTCCAAGGAAGCCCAGACAGACGTTCCTGTGATTATCACTGTCATATATTCTATTAAAGATTATACAGATAAGAAAAGCTATGACTTCTTAGAAGGTTTGGGTTTTCTGTGGCTTTAGTAATAGAAAATGTCTAATTCTTTAGGAAACAACAGATACAAGATATTTTATATATACAGGGTTTTTTAAAGATTTTTTTAATATCGGTCAAGAATATTGCCTTGGATAAATACATAGAATATGTATGTAGAAGTATGAGAAATGGACTAGAAACCAAGCGCATTAACCTCATGATAGATGTTGTCTCTGGGAAGAGAGTATAAATAATAGAATGGTGAAACGTGGTTATGGAGACTTTGGCTAAATCTGTAATGTTTGTCTCTTTAAAAAACAATAAGGCAAATATGACTAAGTGGTAAGTTTTAAATATTATGCATTATTATGGGTGTCTTTATGTTGTTATTTAACGTTTTCTGCATTTGAAGATCTCCAAAATTTAAGAAAACAAGACTATTAGCTAATCACATGCCCATTGTGCTTTCTCTTCTGAAGAAAATGATTGCAATTAGAACACCCTTCCTTGTTGTCCAATTAGTAGCTTGCATCAAAGAAATCTTCACTGGGCATTAATCAATTCAAAATCGTGATTTTAATGGTACTAGTCACCCTGCTTTTAAAAACACATTAATATTCAAATTCATGTGTAAGTGCCCCATATAGCTGATTAACTGGAAGTAAGAAAAGCCTTAATATATGCAGAACACCATTCACGTGCTCTAAAAGGCAAATGAAGGCGCTCGGATATATTATAAGTGTCTGTCTTTTATGAAAATGAAGAAAAATTCCCTCAAGAAGAACGCAGATATTTGGCCGTTTTGACATTTTACAAGGTATAGAGCAAAGCACTCAACCAGGCAAGCATCGGTAAGAAATAAAAATGAGTGCATTCACTTACAATAATAAATTCAAAATAACACTTATATTATGTACATGCATCACATATAGCAACTGTGTAAGTATGTAGTTCTTTGAGTACTGTTTATAAGAACTTTCAAAAAAAGATCCCAAAATTATTGATGACTGTTTACTTTTGGCCCATGAATCATTTCCTGAATATATTTTACAATTGTGATTCAGCTCGGTTTTTAATTAATTTAATTTTTTGTTTCTTTTTTAACAAAATCACTGTTTCTCTTTTCAGATTATCCACAGGTTTGGCCTATCTCCTGAGGTAACACCAGGCACATCTGTTGATCTCCCCAAACACCAAGACAGCAACAATAATGGACTTACAAAATAAAAGCTAGAGAGAGAGTCTTTTCAAAACACAACGGGAAAAGTAACTCAAAATGAGATAACCAGCAGATGCTCCAGAATATGGAAGTCATCTGTAAGCGTTTAGTGGAATGGACAATGCTGAAACAGTTCTCCATTTGCCAGATGCCTGAAATAGAGACAGATGAGCTATTCCTCTGAACTTCAACAACAGCGCCAGCTGAAAAAGCAGACCCTTTCTGCCAAGGGTCACTTGTTGGAGCTGTTGACTGTAAATCAGAGTTCTCCTTTTGGACTTATGGTACCCAGAAAATGCAACCAAAATGTTCATATGTGCACCTTACCTTGGGCACAAACACCATCATCCTTAGTTGCTGAAAGTCTGTGGGGGTGGGCACAAATTGTTTTGATGTTTTGAACAAAGGTACCTTTTTATAAAAACCACATGTTGTGCACAGCATTTCTTACCTTTCCCATGAGCAACAAAGGTTCCCAAATAAAATAACCCACATTTCAACTTCATTGGTAAATAGTGGTAAGATATTTAGGTCTGAAAATCTTTATGAAAAGGCCCTTTATGTCTTTTTTTCCTTGCTAAAATAATTGCTGCTATATTACAGTGTCTTCTAACCTGCATTAGTGGAAAAAAAATGCCTTTGTGTGAAATGAACTATCTGGAATCCTTTTTCTCATATTGTTTAGATCAGGAGTCTGTTTTTTTGCACTCTCTCCCAGGGTGTCTGAAACATTTAAAAATAACAGTGGGTAGTCAGAACTGCTCATGCTGGCAGTGGGTGCCTTATGGTTTGCCATCACATAAATGTCAACTTTGCTTTCTTTTATAGAGCTAAGCAGAGATAAATCTCAGTAGCAAAGAAAGACGTCTTTAGATTTTGTAGTTTCCTTCATTTCTGTGTGTGGCCTACCAATCAGCCCAGAGCATCTCTGCACCTCTTCATCCTGTTTAACTCTAGCACCCATTTGTTTCAACTTTTCCAAATCTGCCAGGAGGCTGAGAGGAATCTTTAGTGGGGTTAGAATATAGTGGGGTATACTGGGATATAGACCAATGGGTCTCACAGTGCAGTCCAAGACCAGCAGCAGCAGCAGCATCGCCTGGGAACTTATTAGAAACACAGATTCTTTAGACCTCGCCTTCCGAATCAGATACTATGAGATTGAGATTTATTAATCTGGTTTGATAAGCTTTTCAGACCATTCAGACCCACACTAAAGTTTGGGAAACTCCGGTCTTGACCACAATGCCAAAATTTCCCGCAGGAACTCCATAAATGTCACTCTTAGATTTCTCCACCTGGTGTTTCCCAATTGTGAAAGCCCAGATATTTTAGATGCCCATTTAGTATCTATACTACAGTGACCCCAAGATACAAAAAGGACACCATCTAAATTAAACCTGGTGTCAGCTTTTGGAATGTGTAGTGGTGAATTAATTTGCATTAAGAATTTGTCTTGGATCAGCAAAACAGTTTGGCTAAGCCATAGCCCCAGTGCCTTCTGAAAATCACACTCCTTTGATTTCCTACCAATAAAAGAGAGATTTAAGAGCCTTACAGAAAACAACACTGCCACCTGTGCATAAGACAAGCACTTGGGTTGGTTGATGAATGGATTACACCTATCAGTGCAGGTGTCCTTATTCGTGGATAAAAACAACTGATTCATTCTCTCTCTTAATTAGCTTTGAATGCACTACTGCACTGTACTCACTGAGTGAGGCTCTGCTGAACATTTTAGGTTACATTCCAAAAGTAGGAACTGTGGAAATATGAAATTGAGGAACTACAAAGTGTTTTATGACATTTAATGTAAAAGCTGATGACATTAAAAACATAAAGAAAATATCAGCCAGGTGCAGGGCATGTGCCTGTAATCCCAACACTTTGAGAGGCCAAGGCAGGGGGATAGCTTGGGCCCAGGAGTTTGAGACCAGCCTAGGCAACATAGGGAGACCCTGTCTCTACAAAACATTAAAAAAAGTTAGCCGAGCGTGGTGGTGTACATATGCTGTCCCAGCTTCTTGGGAGGCTGAGGCAGGAGGATCACTTGACCCCAGGAGCTTGAGTGAGCCTTGATTGAGCCACTGCATGTCAGTCTGGGTGACAGAGGAAGACCCTGTCTCTGATAAGAAAGGAAGAAAGGAAGGTAGGAAGAAAGAGACAGAGAGAGAGAGGAAGGAAGGAAGGAAGGAAGGAAGGAAGGAAGGAAGGAAGGAAGGAAGGAAGGAAGGAAGGAAGGAGAGAGAAATATCAACAGACATTTTTTAAATTGATGAAGTTGTTTACGAATCACCTGTGAAAAAAATATCTTGAACTTATGTTAAGAAAATAGATGATTGTATCTACTTTTTAATTGTACTTTCCAAAGGTATTCTTGTGAAGAGCCTTTGAGAAAATTTCCTCAATATCACTTACATGTAATCTTCATCAGGACCTCTCCACACCCCCAATTAGAAATTGCATGCTTTTCTCTCTTCCACCACCTAGCTTGAAGTCCAAGAAAGGGCCTTCCCTCTCCTCATTTGTTAAGTCTGTTAACCCAGGTCGGAGAAAGCTTGCTTTACAGGGGAGAGGCCAGAGGACATGCCTGGAGCTAAGAAGTGCTCAATTGTCAAATAAACCAGGAGTTTGTTTGCTTTTAAAATGGGAACAAGATAATCCTTTCTTCAAGACTTCACCCATGAAGTATTGTGGGAAATGCATTTTAAAATCAAAATGTTATTTTTCTACCATTTTTGGTTTTTTTTTTTTTAAGGGTTAAGAAGACCAAATTCATTGGTTTTGACTGGGTTGCTGAATTCTGGGGTTGGCAGTCCAAAAATGAGTTCAGCTAGTCTCACGGCTAAGTGCCACAGGATAGAGCTGTCTCCTCCAGGACCTAGTGGAACGTGAGGTCCCCAAGCACCCAGAAGCTTTTTTAGCAGGAGCCAGCCAAGCAAACAAAAGAATTTCCAGCCTTCCACAACGATTGGATTATAATATTTACTGTACCAACACTGAAAATATGTTCTTAATTATTAAGCATATACTTTAATGCCTACTGTGTGCAGATATCCTGAGTGCTATGAAAAAGTATGGAAGAGATAAAAAACAAAAGACAAAAAAACAAGCTCATCCCAGGAATAATCTGCAACTCAGCTGAGAAGAGCAAACCTATACTAATGAAATGGCACAAGGGTGCTACGAAGGAGTCCCACCTTAAATCAGGGTGTTAAGCTCCATTACTTTGCACTGAAGCTCCTCTCTCCAAACTCAATGCTCTGAAAGTGCAAAAAAGGCAATCATGTTAAGTATGCTGCTGAGAATCTGCTATCTGTAGGTCTGGGAGACATTAATAAAACATGGACAAATGTATCAGGCATTAAAAAACTAGAGACTACGTCATTTAAATTATTTTTGACAAAATATTCGTGTTATACTCTCAGCTCAGAAATGCAGGCTTTGTTGCAAACATAGGGGCATTTCATCCAGTGATTTATCTCAACAGTTATAGCAGGAGGAAGAATTCACCAAGAGCAATCCATACTCTTCTCTCCTACTCTAGAGGTAAATCAGGTATTCAGAGAAATTCTGCCTCTAAATAAAAAGTGAAGGAATTTAGCTTTCTAGTTCTGTGGCTGTTTAAGATGCTATCTTTTCACATCTTTAAATAAAAAATTTAGAGTATTTTCATGTACATGTAATGTAAACACATGCATGCACACACACACACATACACACATACAGTATTTGGTTGCATTTTAGCAACTAACATTCCTTTTGTGAAATAAATGGTCCTCAGTGTGACATTACATCCTCTAACAATACACTATGGCATTTCTAGAGCATAACATTATGTTCTGAACTTAGAGCTATGTGAACAAATTCACACCCAAAGCAAACCCAGCAAAGTACCTGGCTTGCTTCCAGTTTCACTTTCCATGTTGTTTTGCAGAAATGAAGAGCAATTTTGTGGTTGAAAATGAAAATGTCTTTTCCCAACTGTGATCAACCCTTTGACCTGGCAGAAAATGGCTTGAAGCCCGTGCCTTTCAGGCCCTGGAGGCTTCTACCGTAAAACAATTTCTGCTCAAGAAGACAGTTTCTGGAAGTTTTAAAGCATCTCAAGTGCTGGTCTACACTTACCTACCTGCTTGGTCTTGCCCTACTTTCCTGTATATGTAACTCTTGCTAGAGTACAGTAAGTTCCCTTTTTTCCCAAAGTCTCCCAAAAGGGAAATGTATTATTAGAAGATGTGATGTAGGGGCATATTTAAGAGTTAAGCTAAATCGGATCTTTAAGTTAAAGTGCCTACAGGGCCAAATACAGTACAAAGTGTGCCCCATACAGTATGAAATGAAGGGAGTCAAACTTAAGAGCAGGAGTTCTGATTGGTGTCAAACTTGTTCATTTGGTCCTATTACATATTTTTTTTGACACAAAATAGAGTGTTCTGTAGGAAAAAGCTATTCTTGGATTGAAGTAAAATTATTCAATTTTACAAATTATACACTTTGACAAATTTTTTATGAGGGATTTATGGAGCAAAATGGTGGCGATGTAAAACAATGGAACTAAACTTTGAAGAATTGTGTACCCAACAGTTTTAGGTTGGTATCATATAAGCAACCACATACAGAGAAAAATAAACAATAGGTAAAATTTACTAGATGATTTTTTTTTCTTTTAACTTGTGGAAATGGAGAAACAAGTGGATTAAGAGTTCTATGAAAAGTGTTTAAATTAGTAAGTGAAAATTATTTAATCTCAGGTGTTATGAAAAAAACAACATCATTTCAGTTTTAGCACTTATATATGGAATTAAATATATATTTTAAATTGAATTCTGTTTGACAGAATTGAAATTTGAAATCTTCTAAAAACTTTAAAATTTAAAATTACTCAAAATGAGATGCTATATTTTAAAGACTCAATAAAATCACCTACTTTGCAAAACAAAAGTTCAATGTACTTATTTTCCAAAATTTTAAGAGAACAATACTAACCAATGTCTCTCTCATCTTCTCCCTTTTTTTAAATTTCTCTCTCCACTTGTTCACCCCCTCTTAGTGCTTAAATGTTTTTCTATAAGCAGAAGAGAGTGAGTTTTCATTTCTATTTTCATATCCCTCTTTGGTATCCTCAATTATCTTAAGGAATCTCTTAAAAATTTCAGAGCAAAGACAATTTATACTATCTCCCTACTTTCTAACATACATTATTATCATTCAGTGCCATTAGAAATGAAGAGATAAATGGTGGTATTGGAAACCCAAACAAATTATACATTCTTTATGTGCTCCTCCTTTGAAAAAAAAAAAGTGTAACTCAATGAAACAAATTAAGGAATTAAGTTTAAGCTATTTCAAAATGTGCTGAAAATTACAATTGAGTCTATTGTCTTTTTGAGAGAAGAAAGAACTCACCTGGACCTTTTGACTCTCACTTTTATTACCATATGCACCATTTCTGGGTAATACATGCAATGTACAGAACTTGGAAAACCCTTACCCTGTAGAACAAAGCAAATGCTTAAAGGGAAATAATGACTATGAATTTTCTTCCTTTTCATATTATGGAAAGCCCAGCCATAATAGGTCCCATTGCAGTAAGACTAACCACAAGCATAATATGGAAAGAAAATTTATGTCAATCATCTTTATCCTTGTTTTTCCTAAAATATCAGAAAAACCTAGAAATCTGAAGCTGGAAGGGATCCTAAAGATCATCTAATTGAAATGCATTCTTTAAAAAATTATGGGAATAAGGTCTGTACGAATTACCTGACGTTGAAGATCACACAGCTAAGCTATGAGAAATAGAGATCTCCTAGCTTCCTAACTGTTTGATGTTGCAGGGGCAGTATAGGATTCTTGCCAGCACAGAGCTAAAGGCACAGTCTAGTTGCACCATGTCAATGGGAAGCTGGTGCTTTCAGATATTGCAAGTATCCTTCACGACTATCCCAACTTTCTCCAGCTGAAGAAATTGCAAAGAAGAAGGAACAAAAATCTATTTCTGTGGTTAACATTTTACTTTCTAATTCAAACACGGTTTTCTCCTCTAGCTTAAAAATCATATGTAAATTTTTTTTTACCTATTTGTTGTTGATTTTAAAATAATAGTAGATACCACTTTGCTTCTCACAGTATTGAAACTTCATACACAAGCCTTCAAGCAAGCCCAGTGCTAAATTACCAATGGCTAGATATGTTGGTCCATAAAGCCAAACAGCTGCAGAGAAGGATATTTGGTGGACTAAACCTAAAGAAGGGAGCATTCTTCATTTCTTTCAGCTATGCAACACTAATGAGAATGTTCACCCTAAAATTAAAGAGTAATATAATAACAATGTGTACCTACAATGTGGTCAATTTCTATGTTGAGCAGAAGATGCAGATATGAGTAAGAGACAGACTCTCAACTCAGAGTTTACAGTTGAGCAGGTAAGATACAATAGTACGCACACAACTGATTACAATTCAAAATAACTCAGTTCCATAAAAGTTGTACAAAACTCTAAAGGGACTCAAAGAATACAGCTTTCTAGAAAACATGGAAAACATCCTGTAATAAGTGAATTTGAGGTGAAACTTGTAGACTTCCATAGGCCTGGAATAGCAGGAAAAACAAAAATTGTTTGGGGCTGAGGTGGCTTGGAAGCCACCTCAGACCTCTCACCTGTTCTTTCTCATTTCCCTACCTCTGTGTCTGTGCATGAGTTTATTCTTCTGAAATACCTACCCCCATCTCTTTGCCCCCACATCTTCATTGCTTGTTTGTGGAACAGATAAATAAGAGCTGGACAGCTCCAGACATGCAAATAACTACTTGCAAAAAATTGCACACATGTTTCTGCTTTTAGTGTACTTCACCAATGGAGCCTGACAAAGTGCCACACACATAATAGTTGATCAATATTCATTCATTCGATAAATACTTACTGAGCACTTACTAAACATGAGGCACTGTGTTAGCAGGTTGAGGATATAAATAAGCTTAATGTAATCTTTACTTCTATGGAGTTTACAGAAATTTAAATAAGCATTTGCAGCAATGTGATGAGCCTTATGATGGTAGAAGCACAAGATGCTGTGGTAGTGCAAGGCAAAGACACCTGCCCAGGTTAGGAGGGTCAAGGAAGCATCTCAAGAAAAACAAGTTAATTCTTCAACAACGGTTAGAAGTTAGCAGGTGCCATTGTACAATGGAAACATGAAACTGCTGCCACACTGGGAAGCCTGTGGCCTTATAGGAAGGCACGTCTGAAGGCAGCAATAACTGGGAGCAGCCAGCAAAATGACTGTTGCCAAACATTTCCAAGTGAAAAGCTAACCATTTCAGGCGAATTATGAGGCTGCTGACCAAAGGTCAAAAGAAGGGGAAAGGTAGCTGAGGCTTTCCTAGAGTCAGTGAAAGGTAGGACTGCCATTGAGGTTAACAGCAAGGAATGTATCAGATAAAGGGAATGGAGCCTAAGATAAAGGATGGGGTATTGCAGCCTTTTGAAGCTTCCGCATCAATAATTACGACTGGAGGTCAATCCGTCAGAAGTTCAAACAGCTAAAGCTTCAAATGAAGAGGATTTGTTCTCATGCAAATGTCTCTTAAAATGCAAACTAAGGAGAAAAAAGGTAAGAGAATGTGGCATGAAAGACAGGAGAGTGTCTTATTCAACAGCAATTTCTTTAAATTAAAAAAACAACTTGCAAATGGATGGGAAAAACATCTCTTTACAACAGCAGGTGGCTAAGTATGTTCCATGTAGATGGCATTCTGCTACAACTCTCTAAATTCCATCTTTTGAAACATTACCTAAATTCTTTCTTTTAAAACATTGATTTGCCAAATAGAATAAGCCTTAAGAACATTTCACTCTGTAATTTCAACAGAGCAGGCATTTGGGGTCCACCAATGCAAAAGAAATATTCTTTACATAACAGATTGACTGTGCTGTGACCACACTGGATGAGGTCTCCTGCTTAGGGGTTTTGACAAAAAAGAGTAGATTTAAAGATAGTGTACTTGCCTCCAAAAACGGTGCTGCAAGACTGAATATTACTTCGTTGTGGGCTGTAGGAAATGTGTTTTGCCTGCTCTGTTTAATTCTGGGGTTAAAAGAAGTAGTCAAATCATGACAGCAAGGAGCTTTCTGCTCTATTACAGCTCACTTATTTCCCTCCAAATATTAAACAATGCCAAAAAAACTTTTAGTTATTTGGGATAGGATCCATTTTCATTTTACTCCTGTCCTTTTTTGGTTGTGAGATGACAGTTTAATATTCCAGGCTCCAAAGCAGAGTTTCGCAAATGGATTTTTTAAAAAAATAAAGTTCAATGCTGTAGGGAAGAAAAAAGGTGTGCAATTAATTTTCCATAAGAAATTGTATGACTGGTATTATACAAAGATGACTGACTATGTTTATCATCTATTTATCTCATACAATTCTTTGAATTTTCTAGGATAACATAGCATATTCATAATTTTACTAATGTTGATTCATCCTTGGTTTTATTATATAAAAATTGACTCTTATTTTGTTCTACTTGAGGTTTTTTCAGTTGGTGTTTTATCATCTGGATTCAGTGTAGGATAATATAGGGACTACAAACACAAATTTGAGAATTAAATTCAAATTTGAATCTTCACTGAACTCTACCCTTAGAAATCGTGAAGGTGCTAAATTTTATAAGTATAATGCACCTCAATTTTAGTAAAAAAAAAAACTAAGAAGAAAATAAATAAATAAAGCAAATTAATACTCAAAAATATAGTTTGAGTCTCACTCATGACTCATAAATTGTGTCACCTTTGGAATGTTATTTAACCTCTCTTAGCATTAGTCATCTTTAAAAATGATAATATTAATAATTCCAAATTCCCTGTGCTGTTCACAGGATTAAATGACATAAACCATATGAAGGAGCTGATACATAATAAGCTTTCAGTAAATTAAAATTTTGTAAAATTTCAGTAAAATTGTCATTAAATGAATGGACTGTTCTGAAGATTTGAAAAGCCTTCCTTGGCAGGGTCACCATTTTGTTTACACAGAATACAATATTTTTCTAGGTATTTCTGTATTTTATTAATTCATTTCAAAAAAAAATGCCACTCCAAATATGTAGGTAACATCAGAGCTAGCTCAAAAAAATGAAATAAAGCCATTTGCTCAAATGAGTATTCCTAACCTGATTAAGAGCTAAACGTTGACCACAAAGACAATCTCAGAAACTCCTTTACCACAAGAGAAATCAAACACAGAAAGACTCATGTGCCCAGTTGCCTTGTTTACTACCAAACATAGTAGGAAAACCAGTCTGTTTTTTTCCAAGGCTTTCTTTTAAATCCAAGTTTAAAAAATGAATATAACTGAGAAAAAGTGCAGTTCTGAAAATGCCAGGTGCTGTGAAGAAATGTTACCAAAATAATGAGAGGATAAGAGATTGAGAATATTTGATATCATAATTGTCAGGCCTCTGAGCCGAAGCTAAGCCATCATATCCCCTGTGACCTGCACATATACATCCAGATGGCCTGAAGCAACTGAAGAACCACAAAACAAGTGAAAATAGCCAGTTCCTGTCCTAACTGATGACATTCCACTATTGTGATTTGTTCCTGCCCCACCCTAACTGGTCAACCTTGTGACATTCCTTCTTCTGGACAGTGAATCTCAGGAGCTCCCCCACCAAGCACCTTGTGACCCCTGCCCCTGCCTGCAAAAGAACAACCCCCTTTAACTGTAATTTTCCACTATCTTCCCAAATCCTATAAAACTACCCCACCCCATCTCCCTTTGCTGACTCTCTTTTCGGACTCAGTCCGCCTGCACCCAGGTGATTAAAAAGCTTTATTGCTCACGCAAAGCCTGTTTGGTGGTCTCTTCACATGGAGGCGCATGACAATTGGTGCCAAAGACCTGGGACAGGGGACTCCTTTCGGGAGACCGTTCCCCTGTCCTCACCCTCACTCCATGAGGAGATCCACCTATGACCTTGGGTCCTCAGACCAGCCCAAGGAACATCTCACCAATTTCAAATCAGGTAAGCAATTTCTTCACTCTCTTCTCCAGCCTCTCTCGCTACCCTTCAATCTCCCTGTCCTTCCAATTCCAGTTCTTTTTCCTCTCTAGTAGAGACAAAGGAGACACATTTTATCCGTGGACCCAAAACTCTGGTGCCGGTCACAGACTCGAGACGACAGTCTTCCCTTGGTGTCTGATCGGTGCGGGGATGCCTGCCCTGATCATTCACCCACCATTCATCCACTGGTGTCTGATCACCACGGGGACACCTGCCTTGGTCATTCACCCACATTCCCTCGGTGGCAAGTCAGTTGTGGGGATGCCTGCTTTGGCTGCTCACCACCCCCTTCTCCATGTCTCTACCTTTCTCTTTAAACTTACCTCCTTCACTATGTGCAATCTTCCACACTCCATTCCCCCTTCTTCTCCCTTAGCTTGTGTTCTCAAGAACTTAAAACCTCTTCAACTCACACCTGACCTAAACCCTAAACAACTTATTTTCTTCTGCAATGCTGCTTGGCCCCAATACAAACTTGACCATGGTTCTAAATGACCAGAAAATGGCGCTTTTGATTTCTCCATCTTACAAGACCTGGATGATTTTTGTTGAAAAATGGGCAAATGGTCTGAGGTGCCTGACGTCCAGGCATTCTTTTACACATAGGTCCCTCCCTAGTCTCTTCTCCCAATGCAACTTGTCCCAAATCTTTCTTCTTTCTCTCCTGGCTGTTCCTTCAGTCTCCACCCCAAGCTCTGAGTCCTTTGAATCCTCCTTTTCTATGGACCCATCTGACCTCTCCCCCTCCTCCCCAGGCTGCTCCTCACCAGGCCGAGCCAGGTCCCAATTCTTCCTCAGCCTCTGCTTCCCCACCCTATAACCCTTCTATCACCTCCCCTCACACCTGGTATGGCTTACAGTTTTGTTCCATGATTAGCTCTCCCTCACCTGCCCAACAATTTCCTCTTAGAGAGGTGGCTGGAGCTGAAGGCATATTCAAGGTTAATGCTCCTTTTTCTTTTTTCTTTTTTTTTTTTTTGAGACGGAGTCTTGCTCTGTCGCCCAGGCTGGAGTGCAGTGGCACAATCTCGGCTCACTGCAAGCTCCGCCTCCCAGGTTCACGCCATTCTCCTGCCTCAGCCTCCCAAGTAGCTGGGACTACAGGTGCCCGCCACCACGCCTGGCTAATTTTTTTTTTTCTATTTTTAGTAGAGGCAGGGTTCACCGTGTTATCCAGGATGGTCTCGATCTCCTGACCTTATGATCTGCCTACCTTGGCCTCCCAAAGTGCTAGGATTACAGGCAAGAGCCACCACGCCCGGCCAATGCTCCTTTTTCTTTATCCAACCTCTCCCAGATCAGTTAGTGTTTAGGCTCTTTTTCATCAAATATAAAAACCCAGCCCAGTTCATGGCCCGTTTGGCAAAAACTCTTAGATGCTTTACTGCCCTAGACCCAGAGGGGCCAGAAAGCCGTCTTATTCTCAATATGCATTTTATTACCCAATCCACTCCTGACATTAGAAAAAGCTCCAAAAATTAGATTCCGGCCCTCAAACCCCACAACAGGACTTAATTAACCTCGCCTTCAAGGTGTACAATAATAGAGAAGAGGCAGCCAAGCAGCAACATATTTCTGAGTTGCAATTACTTGCCTCTACTGTAAGAGAAACCCCAACCACATCTCCAGCACACAAGAACTTCAAAATGCCTAAACTGCAGCAGCCAGGCATTCCTCTAGGACCTCCTCCCCCAGGTACTTGCCTCAAGTGCCAGAAATCTGGCCTTGGGCCAAGGAATGCCTGCAGCCCAGGATTCCTCCTAAGCCAAGTTCCATCTGTGCAGGACCCCACTGGAAATCGAACTGTCCAACTCACCCAGCAGCCACTCCCAGAGCCCCCAGAACTCTGGCCTGAGGCTCTCTGACTGACTCCTTCCCAGACCTTCTCGGCTTAGCGGCTGAAGACTGACACTGCCCAATCCCCTTGGAAGCCTCCTGGACCATCACAGATGCTTTGGGTAACTCTTACAGTGGAGGCTAAGTCCATCCCCTTCTTAATCAATACAGAGGCTACCCACTCCACATTACCTTCTTTTCAAGGGCCTGTTTCCCTTGCCTCCATAACTGTTGTGGGTATTGATGGCCAGGCTTCTAAACCTCTTAAAACTCCCCAACTCTGGTGCCAACTTGGACAACATTCTTTTATGCACTCCTTTTTAGTTATCTCCACCTGCCCAGCTCCCTTATTTGGTTGAGACATTTTAACTAAATTATCTGCTTTCCTGACTATTCCTGGGCTATAGCCACAACTCATCACCACCGTTTTCCCCAGTTCAAAGCCTCCTTCGCACCTTCCTCTTGTATCCCCCAACTTTAACCCACAAGTATGGGACACCTCTCCTCCCTCCCTGGCGACCGATCACACACTCATTACTATCCCATTAAAACCTAATCACCCTTACCCCACTCAATGCTAATACCCCATCCCACAGCACACTTTAAAAGGGTTAAAGCCTGTTATCACCCGCCTGTTACAACATGGCCTTTTAAAGCCTACAAACTCTCCTTAGAAGTCTCCTATCCTACCTGTCCAAAAACCTGACAAGTCTTACAGGTTGGTCCAGGATCTTCGCCTTATCAACCAAATTGTCCTGCCTATCCACCCCGTGGTGCCAAACCCATATACTCTCCTATCTTCAATACCTCCCTCCACAACCCATTATTCTGTTCTGGATCTCAAAGATGTTTTCTTTGCTATTCCTTTACACCCTTCATTCCCACCTCTCTTCGCTTTCACTTGGACTGATCCTGACACCCATCAGTCTCAGCAACTTACCTGGGCTGTACTGCCACAAGGCTTCACAGACAGCCCCCATTATTTCAGTCAAGCCCTTTCTCATGATTTACTTTCTTTTTGTCCATCTGCTTCTCACCTTAATATTTTAATGACCTTCCATCTTATAGCCCCTCCTACAAATCTTCCCAACAGGACACCCTCCTGCTCCTCCAACATCTATTCTCAAAAGGATATCACATATCCCCCTCCAAAGCCCAAATTTCTTCCTCATCCATTACCTATCTCAGCATAATTCTTCATAAAAACACACATGCTCTCCCTGCTGATCATGTCCAGCTAATCTCCCAAACCCTAACTCCTTCTACAAAGCAACAACTCCTTTCCTTCCTAGGCATGGTTAGGTACTTTTGCCTTTGAAAACTTGGTTTTGCCATCCTGACTAAACCATTATATAAACTCACAAAAGGAAACCTAGCTGACCCCATAGATCCTAGATCCTTTCCCCACTCCTCTTTCCGTTCCTTAAAAACAGCCCTAGAAGCTGCTCCCACACTAGCTCTCTCTAACTCATCCCAACCTTTTTCATTACACACAGCCAAAGTACAGGGCTGTGCGGTTGGAATTTTTACACAAGAGTCAGGACTGCGCCCTCTCCAAACAACCTGACTTTACTGTTTTAGGCTGGCCCTCATATCTGTGTGCAGTGGCTGCTGCCACTTTAATACGTTTAAAGGCCCTCAAAATCACAAGCTATGCTCCACTTACTCTCTACTGTTCTCATAACTTTCAAAATCTATTTTCCTCCTCATACTTGATGCATATACTTTCTGCCCCCTGGCTCCTTCAACTGTACTCACTATTTGTTAAATCTCCCACAATTACCATTGTTCCTGGCCCAGACTTCAATCCGGCCTCTCATCTTATTCCTGATACTACATCTAAACCCCATGACTCTATCGCTCTAATCCACATGGCATTCTCCCCATTTCCCCATATTTCCCTCTTTCCTGTTCCCCACCCAGACCACACTTGGTTTATTGATGGTGGTTCTTCCAGGCCCAATCGCCAATCACCGGCAAAAGCAGTCTATGTTATAGTGTCTTCCACATCTATCATTGAGGCTACCACTCTGCCCCTCTACAATACCTCTCAGCAAGCCGAACTCATTGCCTTAACTCAAGCCCTCATTCCTGCAAAAGGACTGTGTGTCAACATTTATACCAATTCCAAGTATGCCTTCCACATCCTTCACCACCATGTTGTTATATGGGCTGAAAGAGGTTTCCCCATTACACAAGAATCCTCCATCATTAATGCCTCCTTAATAAAAACTCTACTTAAAGCTTCTCTACTTCCAAGGAAGCTGGGGTCATTCACTGCAAGGGCGATCAAAAGGCATCAGATTCCATTGCTCAGGGCAATGCTTATGCTGATAAGATAGCTAAAGAAGCAGCTAGCGTTCTAACTTCTGTCCCTCATGGCCAGTTTTTCTCCTTCTCATCGGTCACTCTCACCCACTATCCCACTGAAACTTCCACCTATCAATCTCTTCCCACACAAGACAAATGGTTCTTGGACCAAGAAAAATTCCTCCTTCCAGCCTCACAGGCTCATTCCATTCTATCGTCCTTTTGTAACCTCTTCCATACGGGTTACAAGCCACTAGTCCGCTTCTTAGAATCTCTCATTTCCTTTAAGACATTTGCCCCTTGTTCTTCAGACTCTCCTCCCAGCCCCGCTTCTTGTTTACTTATACCCAACCCCATGAATAGCAACGAAAGGTTGCTTGTAGACACTATGTGCTTTCTTGTACACCATAAAAATCAAACCTCCCTCTCTACCCAGTTGCCCCATCAATCCCCATTACAACCTCTAATGGCTGCTGTCTTCGCTATATCCCTAAGAGTCTCGGTGCAAGACACCTCTTTTGGTGCTCCCTCTCATCTTTTCACTTTACATTTCCAGTTTTGCCTTACAAAGGTCTCTTCTTCCTCTGTGGCTCCTCCACCTACATGTGTCTACCTATTAATTGGACAGGTACATGTACACTAGTTTTCCTTACCCCCAAAAATCAATTTGCAAATAGGACCGAACAGCTTCCTGTTCCCCTCATGACACCAACACTTCACCACTATTTTGTTTTAATTTTCTCATTAATATAAGAAGGCAGGAATAGGCCTTAATTTACTCAGTGCTGAAAAAGGAGGACTCTGTATATTTTTAAATGAAGAGTGTTGTTTTTACCTAAATCAATCTGGCCTGGTATATGGAAACATAAAAAACTCAAAGATAGAGCCCTAAAACTCACCAACCAGGCAAATAATTATGCTGGACCTCCCTGGGCACTTTCTAATTGGATGTCCTGGCTCCTCCCACTTCTTAGTCCCCTAATACCTGTTTTTCTCCTTTTCTTATTTGGACCTTGTGTCTTCCAATTAGTTTCTCAATTCATACAAAACCGCATCCAGGTCATCACCAATCATTCTATATGACAAATGCTCCTTCTAACAACTCGACAATATCACCCCTTACCCCAAAATCTTTCTTTAATTTAATCTCTCCCACCCTAAGTTCCCATGCTGCCCCTAATCCTGCTCGAAGCAGCCCTGAGAAACATTGCCCATTATCTCTCCATACCACCCTCAAAAATTTTCGCCACCCCAACACTTCACTACTATTTTGTTTTGTTTTTCTTATTAATATAAGAAGACAGGGGCTGGGCACGGTGGCTTGTGCCCATAATCCCAGCACTTTGGGAGGCCAAGGCAGGTGAATCACAAGGTCAGGAGAACATGACCATCCTGGCTAACACAGTGAAACCCTGTTGCTACTAAAAATACAAAAAACTAGCCAGACATGGTGGTGGGCACCTGTAGTCCCAGCTACTCAGGAAGCTGAGGCAGGAAATTGGCATGAACCTGGGAGATGGAGCTTGCAGGGAGCTCAGATCACACCACTGCACTCCAGCCTGGGCAACAGAGTAAAACTCTATCTCAAAAAAAAAAAAAAAGACAGGAATGTCAGGCCTCTGAGCTGAAGCTAAGCCATCATATTCCCTGTGACCTGCACATATACATCCAGATGGCCTGAAGCAACCAAAGAACCACAAAAGAAGTGAAAATAGCCAGTTCCTGCCTTAACTGATGACATTCCACCACTATGATTTTTTCCTACCCCACCTTAAATGATCAATTAACCTTGTGACATTGCTTCTCCTGGACAATGAATCTCAGGAGCTCCCCCACCAAGCACCTTTTGACCCCCACCCCTGCCCCCAAGATAACAACCCCCTTTAACTATAATTTTCCGCTACCTACCCAAATCCTATAAAACTGCCCCACCCCTATCTCCCTTTGCTGACTCCTTTTTCAGACTCAGTCTGCCTGCACTCAGGTGATTAAAAAGATTTATTGTTCACACAAAGCCTGTTTGGTGGTCTCTCCACATGGACGCACATGACAATAGTGAGTTTGAGCTAATATATTTATAAACATGTCTCATACGTAAGTGTGAAAAGTACTGTATTAGTCCATTTTCACACTGCTGATAAAGACATACCCAAGACTGGGCAGTTTACATAAGAAAGAAGTTTAATGGACTTACAGTTCCACCTGGCTGGGGAGGCCTCACAATCATGGCAGAAGGTGAAAGGCATGTCTCACATGGTGGTAGACAAGAGAAAGAGAGCTTGTTCAGGGAAACTCCCCTTTCTAAACCATCAGATCTTCTGAGACTTATTCTCTATCACAAAAACAGTATGGGAAAGGCCTGCCTCCATGATTCAATTACACTCTACTGGGTCCCTCCCACAACACATGAGAATTCAAGATGAGATTTTGGTTGGGACACAGGCAAACCATATCATTTCACCCTGTCCCCTCCCAAATCTCATGTACTCACATTTCAAAACCAATCATGCCTTCCCAATAGTCCACCAAAGCCTTAACTCATTTTAGCATTAACTCAAAAGTCCACAGTCCAATGTCTCATCTGAGACAAGGCAAGTCCCTTCTGCCTATGAGCCTATAAAATCAAAAGCAAGTTAGTTACTTCCTAGATACAATGGGTGTATAGGCATTGGGTAAATACAGCCATTCCAGATGGGAGAATTTGGCCAAAATAAAAGGACTACAGGCCCCATCCAAGTCTGAAATCCAGCAGGGCAGTCAAATCTTAAAGCTCCAAAATGATGTCCTTTGTCTCACATGAAGGTCATATTGATGCAAGAGGTGGGTTCCCATGGTCTTGGGCAGCTCCAACCCTGTGGCTTTGCAGGGTGCAGCCACCCTCTTGGCTGCTTTCACAGGCTGGTGTTGAGTGTCTGTGGCTTTTCCAGGTACACGGTGCAAGCAGTCAGCGGATCTTCCATTCTGGGGTCTGGAGGACGGTGGTCCACTTTTCACAGCTCCACTAGGCGGTGCTCCAGTAGGGACTCTGTGTGGGAGCTTGAATCCCACATTTCCCTTCCCCACTGCCCCAGCAGAGGTTTGCCATAAGGGCCCCGCCACTGCAGCAAACTTCTACCTGGACACCCAGGCATTTCTATACATCCTCTGAAATCTAGGTGGAGGTTCCCAAACCTCAACTCTTGACTTCTGTGCACTTGCAGGCTGAATACCACATGTAAGCTGCCAAGGTGAAGGGCTTGCACCCTCTGAAACCACAGCCTGAGCTGTACCTTCACCCCTTTTAGACATGGCTAGAGTGGATGGGACATAGACGACCAAGTCCCTAGACTGCACACAACACAGTTACTCTGGGCCCAACCCATGAAAACATTTTTCCTTCTAGGCCTCAGGGCCTGTGATGGGAGGGGCTGCCATGAAGAACTCTGACATGCCCAGGAGACATTTTCCCCATTGTCTTGGGGATTAACATTTGGCTTCTAGTTACTTATGCAAATTTCCACAGCAAGCTTGAATTTCTCCTCAGAAAATGGGATTTTTTTTTTTCTATCAGATTGTCCAGCTGCAAATTTTCCAACCTTTTATGTTCTGCTTCCCCTATAAAATTGAATGCCTTTAACAGCACCCAAATCACCTCTTGAATGCTTTGCTGCTTAGAAATTTCCTCCACCAGATACCCTAAATCATCTCTCTCAAGTTTAAAAATCCACAAATCTCTAGGGCAGGGGGCAAAATGCTCCCAGTCTTTTTGCTAAAACATAACCACAGTCACCTTTGCTCCAGTTCTCAACAAGTTCCTCCTCTCCATATGAGACCACCTCAGCCTGGACCTTATTGTTCATATCACTACCAGTATTTCTGTCAAAGCCATTCAACAAGTCTCTAGGAAGTTGCAAACTTTCCCAAATTTTCCTGCCTTTTTCTGAGCCCCCCAAATTGTTCCAACCTCTGCTTGTTACTCAGTTCCAAAGTTGTTTCCACATTTTTGGGTATCTTTTCAGCAATGCCCCACTCTACTGGTACCAATTTACTGTATTAGTCCATTTTCATGCTGCTGATAAAGGCATACCTGGGACTGGGCAATTTACAAAAGAAAGAGGTTTAATGGACTTACAGTTCCATGTGGCTAGGGAGGGCTCTCAATTATGGCCTAAGGTGAAAGGCACATCTCACATGGTGGCAAACAAAAGGAAGAGAGCTTGTGCAGGGAAACGTCCCTTTTTAAAGCCATCAAATCTCATGAGACTTATTCACTATCACAAAAACAGCACGGAAAAGACCTGCCCCCATGATTCAGTTACCTCCCACTGCGTCCCCCCCATAACATGTGGGAATTCCAGATGAGATTTGGGTGAGGACACAGCCAAACCATATCAAATACTGAGGGTTCCAAAGGAGCTCAGAGCAAGAGCAAGAGTTGGGAATTATCTGATGCAAGTTGAGGTATGAAGAGTGTTGAGATTATATCAAGAAGGAGTATACAAGAGAAAAAAAGTTGACTGTCACAAATTGAGTTCCCAAGGAAGCAGGCTCTAAAATGAAGATTAGTGAACATGATGATGACTATGGAATATGCTTGGGATCAACAGATTGGGCAAAGGGAGAAGTCAAGGTGAAATGCAGTCTCAATGGAAGCTTCACCTAGCCCTACAGGATGTTCTACAGACAGTATGACCCTTTAGAGCTGTCTCAAATTGAAGCAGAGTCTGGGCTCTGTACCAATCAGCCATGGGAAGCAGCTGCCTTGGAAAGAAAGCATTCTCTTTGGATAGGTGACTCTTTCTCTCTCATCTGAGGTAACTCCTGAGACGTGCTGACAGTTGAGAGTTTTCTTCTGGCAGTACACCCAGCAGCAGGGGTATTAATTACTTCTTTCCTGTGCTCTTGGTGGTACACCACACATCCACTAGGATGAGTAAGCACAAAATATTGCAGGAAAACTATATTGAAGGATCTGAATAGGGAAGAATGAAACAGAGCAAAAGTTTCTGAAGATGTAAGAGGAATACTGAGATACAGGTGCACTTTGGAAACCAAGATTCAAGAAGGAAGAGAAATATAACAGAGGCAAAATTTGTAGAAAGTTTAAGATTAAAGAACAAGAAGAGGACATTGGGTTTAACAAAAATAAGTAATGCTTTTTAATGCTACCATGTTATAGGGGAGAAAGTAGGGGGAAAGGGGGAACCATGTTTAGCCACTAAAGATAGATGAAAGTAGAGAAATAAAGATGGAACACCAATATGCTGAGTAAAAGATAATAGGCATAATATATTCTATTCTTTCTATTAAAAAATTCACCTGCCATTAAAAATCTCCTACACTGATCTGGTTTTGTCAAACATAAGAAGTACAAATGCCAAAACCCAGAAAAAAAGATTAATCAAACTGGTTTGGCACATATATGCTCATTTCATAAAAGAAAGCCTATCCAATGGAAAAAGTCATCTTTATTCATGTAAATTTTCAGTATTGGTCCCCTTAAAACATTTCAAATTACGTTTTATTCAAGATGTTCAAGAAATGTCTTTCTAGATATACACTTAAGAGTCCTAAAATTCTCCAAGCAACTTAAGGGTACTGAATCCGATAAATTCCAAGCTATTTTCCAGATTAAGTCTTGCATAGTGTGAGTACCTTTGCCTGGTTGAAAGCTCGGTTCTATGGTATTGCATAAATAAGTACCCTTATGTAAAACTGCATATTACTTGACAGATCTATGACAGCGTATTGCTGCAAAGAGCTGAAATGTCTTCAAGAAAAATAAAAGACATAAATTTTTATTGACCAATTATTATGCTCTAGATATTTTTTCAGATGTAAACAATATGCCATTTGTCTTCACTCCAAATCTGTGAACCTGTCTTATAAATAACCTTTCTATGTTTCAGTTTTCCAAATAACTTGCCCAATATTATACCATCTATAAGGAATGGAACTAGGATTCATCAAATGACTAAATGATTTACTGACTCTTTCATTAATTTAACTTATAAGAAATATAGCAAGGATTCATTAAATGATTGAATGATTTTTTCATTAATTCAACATATATTATCAAATATCTGCTTTTTGCATTATTGAAACTCAAATCTGCTTGGTTACAAAGCCCATATTTTTAAATTTTTATTTATATGAAAATTTTATTTTTATGCATTATCATATTATAAAAACAAAATTCAAATCACTCAAGAAGACTTTCTGAGATAGTAATTCAAGTTGTACCTGAGTGGAATGACTGAAGTGGATACCACTGCTCCTCAGGGGGCAATTGTTCCATAGTATGCATATCAGTAGACACCAAGAACAGTGCCTACAACTGGTGAATAAAATATATTGCTTTTCAAATAATTTATATAGTATAAAATAGCAACTCTTTATTGAACATCATGGATAGCTTTTTCCTCTTTTTTAAATCCAGCTTTTCCATCTAAAAATCAGAAAATAAATGGTTGAATCATGGCATGTTTCAAAAAAATAAACAACTAAAGAGAAAACAGAGATATTTCTCTCATTTTCCTATATATTGGCTATAGAACTTATGTGAACAGGAAAAAAAGTATTTTATGCTAAATGTCTACATTTCGTTCTTGTTTAAACTACTGGAGAATTTATGTAAGGTCAATGGCTTCAAATTAAATCTTCTTTTACATTTACATGCTGAGTAACTGAGGTGACTTCTTATTTTAATGTCTATGTAGTAAAACTATAACTATCTATATAATTATGTTTTTTTTTTTTTTGAGACAGAGTCTTGCTCTGTCGCCTAGGCTGGAGTGCAATGACGCCATCTTGGCTCACCGCCTCCCACGTTCAAGCAATTCTCCTGCCTCAGCCTCTCAAGTAGCTGGGATTACAGGTGACTGCCACCACGGTTGGCTAATTTTTTAAATTTTCAGTAGAGATGGGGTTTCACCATGTTGGCCAGGCGAGTTTCGAACTCCTGACCTCAAGTGATCCACCCACCTTGGCCTCCCAAAGTGCTAGGATTACAAGCATGAGCCACCATGCCCAGCCTATATAATTATGCTTTTTGAGACATATAATTCTTAAGTTAATCTGAAGAATGAATTGCTGAAGGGAAATATGCTGTTTTCAAAATAGTATTTTAATATCAGTTGTTGCAGGCGGAAATGAGTTAGCAAAGTCTATACTTAATGAGCTTTAGGCAGGAAATTTTATCTCATTAAACTTGTCTGGGTATTTCTATAGGGGAAAAACATTTATAAGTTAATAAAATATCTATTTTTGGACAATATTTGGTATATTATACTCTGTCATTTGCCAATGGCCTTTTCAGTTGCACCTGAACACATAGAAGTTAATTCCAATAATTTAAAATATTCTTATATAAAAAATGAATGTGTACTTCTGCATAAAACTGAATTCTTGCATGCCCGTAATCCCAGCTACTCAAGAGGCTGAGGTAGGAGAATCGCTTGAACCCAGGAGGCAGAGGTTGCAGTGAGCCGAGATCGCGCCACTGCACTCCAGCCTGAATGACAGAGTGAGACCCCATCCTCCTGACGGAAAAAAAAAAAAATTCTTACAGACATTTATATGCATGTTCTTTTGGATACTATGTAAGAACTGACTAATGTCAATCAGTGATTTAACAAATTAATAGCTTGTGCTTATGTTATCACTCTATCTTCTGATTATCTGTTTCCTTTACAAATGCCTTTTTTAAAAGCAGCCATTAAAAATATTTTAGTGCTTCCTAAAGGCAAAACAGGAGTAATTAAGGCAGACATAGATTAAAGGTTAAACTTACAGACTAACAGGTGTAATTATGATCAATAAATAACTCAACATTTGTCCCCAGGGAATGAGACACATTTGCAGAAATTGAGGATAGGATGTTCTTGAATCTGCCCAATTTGATACAAGACTACCTGTCACCAGTACTTTCCCTGGGAGACTTAGCTGATCTGACTGGTAAATCTGGTCTCCTTTCATTTTTCCATGTGCATCCTTCTCAAATCCTCTACTCATTGAAAACTGACAAGTAGAGGAAAAGCATTATGCAGCTAACAATTTAAAAATGGTTTCACTCTCCTAGTAGAAATATCTGCAAATAAAATCCATTGAATAAACAAACTTTATTTTTTTAATTTAGCATCTTTAATAAATATGTAAATATTTTGCAAGGTATAGAAAATAAAACATATATTATTTCCTAGGCATAGAAAGTAAAGTGAAGTTGGTCTAAACAAGATAAAATCATTGGCACAAATAGTTTCATTAGATGAGCTTCTCACTGTTTCTTACAGATCTCTAAAGACAAGTTTTCAAAATTTACTGGCTCATTTGAAGAAATTGGAGAAAACTTTTTTGCCTGAGTGTACATATCTGTATATCTCTATATATTTATTATGGCTCATCTCCAGCCTACAAGTGTACGTCAGCATTATCATTCTGAGAAATAGTCAAATGGTTCTAACGAGAAAGCTAAGGCATTGATGGTGAGACTGTTAAAATTGTGGGCCAAAAAAAAGCTAAAATATATTTAATTTTTTTTTTTTTTTTTTTTAGAATTAGTAAAATCTTTCTTTTTTTTATGATTTATTTATTTTTTTTATTTTATTATTTTATTTTTATTATACTTTAAGTTTTAGGGTACATGTGCACATTGTGCACGTTAGTTACATATGTATACATGTGCCATGCTGGTGCGCTGCACCCACTACCTCGTCATCTAGCATTAGGTATATCTCCCAATGCTATCCCTCCCCCCTCCCCCCACCCCACAACAGTCCCCAGAGTGTGATATTCCCCTTCCTGTGTCCATGTGATCTCATTGTTCAATTCCCACCTATGAGTGAGAATATGCGGTGCTTGGTTTTTTGTTCTTGCGATAGTTTACTGAGAATGATGGTTTCCAATTTCATCCATGTCCCTACAAAGGACATGAACTCATCATTTTTTATGGCTGCATAGTATTCCATGGTGTATATGTGCCACATTTTCTTAATCCAGTCTATCAATGTTGGACATTTGGGTTGGTTCCAAGTCTTTGCTATTGTGAATAATGCCGCAATAAACATACGTGTGCATGTGTCTTTATAGCAGCATGATTTATAGTCCTTTGGGTATATACCCAGTAATGGGATGGCTGGGTCAAATGGTATTTCTACTTCTAGATCCCTGAGGAATCGCCACACTGACTTCCACAATGGTTGAACTAGTTTACAGTCCCACCAACAGTGTAAAAGTGTTCCTATTTCTCCACATCCTCTCCAGCACCTGTTGTTTCCTGACTTTTGAATGATTGCCATTCTAACTGGTGTGAGATGATATCTCATAGTGGTTTTGATTTGCATTTCTCTGATGGCCAGTGATGATGAGCATTTTTTCATGTGTTTTTTGGCTGCATAAATGTCTTCTTTTGAGAAGTGTCTGTTCATATCCTTCGCCCACTTTTTGATGGGGTTGTTTGTTTTTTTCTTGTAAATTTGTTTGAGTTCATTGTAGATTCTGGATATTAGCCCTTTGTCAGATGAGTAGGTTGCGAAAATTTTCTCCCATGTTGTAGGTTGCCTGTTCACTCTGATGGTAGTTTCTTTTGCTGTGCAGAAGCTGTTTAGTTTAATTAGATCCCATTTGTCAATTTTGTCTTTTGTTGCCATTGCTTTTGGTGTTTTGGACATGAAGTCCTTGCCCACGCCTATGTCCTGAATGGTAATGCCTAGGTTTTCTTCTAGGGTTTTTATGGTTTTAGGTCTAACGTTTAAATCTTTAATCCATCTTGAATTGATTTTTGTATAAGGTGTAAGGAAGGGATCCAGTTTCAGCTTTCTACATATGGCTAGCCAGTTTTCCCAGCACCATTTATTAAATAGGGAATCCTTTCCCCATTGCTTGTTTTTCTCAGGTTTGTCAAAGATCAGATAGTTGTAGGTATGCGGCGTTATTTCTGAGGGCTCTGTTCTGTTCCATTGATCTATATCTCTGTTTTGGTACCAGTACCATGCTGTTTTTGTTACTGTAGCCTTGTAGTATAGTTTGAAGTCAGGTAGTGTGATGCCTCCAGCTTTGTTCTTTTGGCTTAGGACTGACTTGGCGATGCGGGCTCTTTTTTGGTTCCATATGAACTTTAAAGTAGTTTTTTCCAATTCTGTGAAGAAAGACATTGGTAGCTTGATGGGGATGGCATTGAATCTGTAAATGACCTTGGGCAGTATGGCCATTTTCACGATATTGATTCTTCCTACCCATGAGCATGGAATGTTCTTCCAATATATTTAATTTTATATCATTGTTTCGATATTTTTAAGAAAAGCTTCTAAGGTTTTTCTTAAACTTTAAAATTTTTAACAGTTTAAAACACTACACTTTCAAAGATGGAAGAAATCCTTAAAATTGCCTAGTTTCTTTCGTTCTGAAATTATGCATATGGACATTCTCTGGGCTCTGTGGAAGGCTCCCAGGACAAAAGAAAGAATGATAAAGAAGGAAAGGAGGGAAAAGATTCAGGCTTGCCTCTCTGACCTTAAGATAAAGATAGGCTGTTAGGATGGGGCAAGATGGCAGAATAGGACTCTGGCAATCATCTCCCCACAGAAAGATCAATTTTAAAACTACTCACACACAAAAATACCTCCACAAGGACTAAGAAAACCAGGTAAGAAATCACAGTACCTAGTTCTAGCACAACGATTTTTAAAAGACGCATTAAACAGGGTAAGAAGGTTAGTTTTATATAACCCACATCACCCTTTCACAACCCCAGGGAGCACAGCATGATGAAAGATACTATCAACATGGGGAAAAGAGAGAGAAGTGAGCATAGGACTTTACCTTGACTCCAACACTGAACCTGTTACAGTAAAACTCAGCACCATGCAGACCTCCAGAGCTCCATATTCTGGGCTGGTACCCAGGACTAAGCCTCTAGACTTGCTCTGGCATCAGTGGGACAACATAGCTCCAGGCTTCAGGCTTGTGTGGTGGACTTCATCTATGCCTTGTACCAACACTACGCTGACTTCAGTGGCCTTGGGCTTCAGGCAGCCTTGAATGGCAAGTAGCCCTCTGTGGTCCTGAGCTTCTGTCATGCCCCAGCTCCATGCCCACCTGCATCTGCCCAAAGCTTCTGGCCTGCCCCAGTGTTGCACCTGTCATAGTAACAATACGTACCTTAAAGTATTTAAGGTAAGAGTAAAGACAAAGTCAAATTCAAAATACATTAATACTTTAACGGTGATGTATAAAACACAGATATCTTTATTATGAAGGCTAAGAAACTAAACTATTAAAAAATAACTGCCATAATGTGTTAAGGAATATCCACTATAAAACAATGTAATATCAAAAACTCAAAATTTAGGGGAAGGAATGGAGTAAACATATGAAAATTTTTTGTGTGTGGCCAAAGTTACTGGCTTAAAGTAACCTGTTATAACTATTAGATGTTTTTTGCAAGCCACTTGGTAACCATGAAGCAACAACCTATAATAGACACACAAAAAGTAAAAGGCAAAGAATAAAAACATATCACAAGGGAAAAATCACTTAGGAAGACAGCAAGAGAGGAAGAAAGGAACAAAGGAAATTAACAAAATGGCAACAGCAAATTCTTATCTATTAACGGGTACCTGGGATGTGATTGGATCAAATTCTTCCATCAAAATACATAGATAACAGTGGCTGAATTGGCCAAAAAACAAGACACGACTACATGCTGCCTACAAAATACTACGTTTATCTGTAAGGACACACACAGACTGAAAATGATGATATGGAAAATGATATTTCACGTAAATGAAAACCAAAAGAGAACAGGAGGTGCTATACTTAGATAACATAACCTTTAAGTCAAACACTATAAAAAGAGACTAAGAAGCCATTATATAATGACAAAGGGGTCAATTCAGCAAAAGGATATAACAATATAAACATATATGTACCTAACATTGGAGCACCTATAGATACATAAAGCAAATATTAATAGATCTGAAGAGAGAGATACTGTAGTACAGTAATAATAGTGGACTTAAATGCCACACTTTCAGCAATGAACAGGTCATCCAGATAGAAAATCAATAAGGAAACATCGGATATAAGCTACACTCTAAATCAAATAGGCTTAACAGACATACAGAACATTCCATGCAATAGCTACAGAATGTGCATTCTTCCCAACTGCACATGGAACATTCTTTAGGATACAATATATGTTAGGACATAAAACAAGTCTTAACAATTGAAGAAGATAAAAATTATATCAAGTATCTTTTCTTACTGCAATGGTATAAAACTAGAAATCGGTAACAGAAGAAACTTCAGAAAATTCACAAATACATGAAAATTAAACATGTTCATTTAATGGAAATTGGACAACATGCTTCATTGACAACCAATGGGTCAATTAAAAAATTAAAAGAAAAATTTAAAAATTTTCTTGAGATTAATAAAAATGGAAATACGACATACCAAAACCTATGGGATGCAGCGAAAGCAATCTAAGGGAGATGATTACAGCAATAAATGCCTACATCACAAAAAGAAGAAAGATCTCAAATAAAAATCTTAATGTTGTATCTCAAAAAACTAGAAAAACAAGAACAAATTAAGTCCAAAGATCACAGCAGAAATAAATGGAGACTAGAAAAAAATCTAGAAAAGATCGATGAAACTAGGAGTTGTTTTCTGAAAAGACAAACAACAATAAACGCGTAGCTAGATTAAGAACAAAGAGGCTCAAATGAATAAAATCAGAAATGAAAAAAGAGACATTACATCTGATACAATAGCAAGTAAAAGAATCACAAGAGACTACTGTAAACAATTACATGACAATAAATTGAATAACCTAGAAGAAATTGATAAAATTCTTGGTGCATACATCTATCAAGACTGCATTATGAAGAAATAGGAAATTTTAATAGAATATTAAGGATACTGAATTAGTATTAAAGTCTCTCACCAAAGAAAAGCCAAGGACCTAACGGCTTCACTGTTGAATCCTTCAAACATTTGAAGTACTAATACCAATTCTTCTCTGATTATTCCGAAAAAAAAAATGGAAGCAGGGGAATACTTTCAAATTATACTATGAGGCCAGTATTACCATGATATCAAAGCCAGACAAAGGCACTACCAAAGAAGAACTAGAGGCCAGTAATATTGATGAACATGATAAAAAAAATCCTCAAACACCAGAAAACCAAATTCAACAGCACATTAAAAAGATCACTTATCATGATCAAGTGGCATTCATCCCAGGGGTACAGGTGTGTTTCAAAATATATACAGCAATAAATGTGCTACATCAAATTAGTAGAATGAAGGACAATAATCATCCACAGATACAGAAAAATCATTTGAAAAAGTCAACATCCTTCCATGAGAAAACTCTCAATAAATTTTGTATAGAAGAAATGTTCCTCAATACAATAAAGCTCATATATTATAAACCCATAACTAACATCATATTCATCAGGGAAAAGTTGAAAGTTTTTTCTCTAAGATCTAGAACAAGATAAGGATGCCCCCTCTCATCACTTCTATTCAATATAGTACTGGCAGTACCTAGCCAGAGAAATTAGGCAAGAGAAAGAAATAAATGGCATCAAAATTGGAAAGGAAGTATTAATAAAATTGTCCTGGGCCGGGCACGGTGGCTCATGCCTCTAATCCCAGCACTTTGGGAAGCCAAGGCGGGTGGATCACCTGAGGTCAGTAGTTCGAGACCAGCCTGGCCAGCATGGTGAAACCCCGTCTTTTCTAAAATACAAAAAATTAGCTGGGTGTGTTGGTGGGCACCTGTAGTCCCAGCTACTTGGGAGGCTGAGGCAGGAGAATAGCTTAAAACAGGGAGCCGGAGGTTGCAGTGAGCCGAGATTGCACCATTGCACTCCAGCCTGGGTGACAGAGTAAGACTTCATCTCAAAAATAAATAAATTAATTAAATAAAAAATAAAATAATAAAATAAAATTGTCCCTGTTTACATATAATAGGATTTTAGATATAGAAAATTCTAAAGATGCCATCAAAAAACTGTTATTTTTTGTGTTTTCACATTAACAATAGCTACAAAAGAACAAAAATAAATAAATTTAACCAAAGAGGTGAAAGACCTGTACCCTGAAAACTATAAAATTTTGATTAAAGAAATTGAAGAAGACAAAAGCAGATGGGAAGACAGCTGTATTTATGGATTGGAAGAATTAATATTGGTAAAGTGTTCATACTGCCCAAAGTGATCTATTGATTCAGTGCATTACCTCTCAAAATACTGATGACGTTCTTCACAGAAATAGATAAAACAGTCCTGAAGTTTGTATAGACCACAAAAGACTCCAAATAGCCAAAGCAATCTTGAGGAAAAAGAACAAGCTAGTGGCATTACACTATCTGACTTTAAAACATGCTACACAGCTATGGTAACCAAAACCACATGGTACAGGTATAA